>NW_006921651.1:7054699-7058930 GCF_000298275.1 Orycteropus afer afer | reverse complement strand
TTTTTTTTTTTTAAAGAAATGTGAATTCCCATAATATCAGGCCATGTGCTGGTTTAGATACCAAGTTACACTGTACAGTCCAGCTGCCCTCCAATCTCCTCTGATGCATGGTGACCCCATGTGAGAGCAGAGCTGTGTCCCACAGGGCTGTCAGTAACTGATTTCTCAGTTGGTCACCAGGCCTCCCTTTCTATAAAGGTGCGTACACATCTGGATCGTGATGAACTGGGAGACCCTACTGGTTTCCTCCTGCCATCCCTGTAGAGAGTTTAAGGATATACTGAGGTCCCTGTGCCCTTTTTTCCTCCCTCACGATCAATGTCCCCCAGCTTACACTCTTGCTAGCTCTCTATCAATCAGTCCAGTTTTATCATTTGGCTGGGCTTTGCATTTCATGGAGTCCCTGGGTGGTATGAGGCGTTAACGCACTTGGCTGCTGAAAGAAAGGCTGGCAGTTAGAGTCCACCCAGAGATGCCTTGGAAGAAAGGCCTGGTGATACGCTTCCAGAAACTCAGCCATCTGAAAACCCAACGGAGCAGCATTCTACTCTGACATGCACGGGTTACCATGAGTGGAAATCAGCTCGGCGGTACTTGGTTTTTCACTGATTTTCAGATGAACAGTAATCACAACATGTGTGATTCTAACTAGAGTAATGTCTTCACTCACCCGGATATGCTGGAGATAGAGAGATAAGTCACGGATAAAAGATTTGATCATTCTTTCTTGCATTCTGAAATTCTTCTCTGTTTCTTCAAATACTTCATCTTTTATCTGCTCAAAATAAACAAATGTTGCCAGTGAGTTTGGACTCTTGCTCAATCATTCTAACTGGCAAAATCATCTTTATTAAAAATACCTTTTGTTCAAATTTTAAACCTTTGATGGTTCCCTGAATCATACTGAATTAACTTTAAACACCTTTACATGGCTTTAAGAGACCTCCAGAATGCACAGGGGCCCTCCTCCTTATGTTTATGCCTTAATTCCCATGGCCCCTGATGTAAATCCTTTACTCCTGTATGGGGGCTTTCTTCTCTGTTCCCGGCACACGCCACACTGCTGGCCTCAATGCCTTCTCTCAGTTGTTGCCCTTGTCTGCTATGCCCTCCCCTCTCACTGCACCAAACCCACCCCCTTCGTTTAATTAAGGCTTGGCTTGCATCTCATGCCAACATGAAGGTCATCTCACTGAGCTCTTATAGCATTTAGGGGACATACTGTAAAATTTAGCAACTGATTATATTCTAGCTTGCATTTTCCACTCATTGTATCACATACACATGGGATAGCAGAACGAAGTCTGGAGACTCCAGGTCTAAGATCAGTCCTACAATTAAGTAACTGCTTTTCAACTCAGTCTCTTAGACATTAAGTTTCCTTATTTGTACCAATATGGCGTTGAACTACGTGATCTCTCAACAGATGTACAATTGAAATTTTCTCTTCCTCAATAGATTATAAGCTCCTATGAGTGTCTAGTACTACAGGAATTATTCTATGTTGACTGATGTGGCCTCCTAGTTTGCCTTCAGACATACTAAACAGCTCACCAATGGAGCAATGGACAGCTGGGTGGGTGGATTCACATTAATAGTAGCTGCAGGATCCTGTATCCACCAACTAGCAAGCACCAAAGGAGGTAAGAAGAAGGGAAGTGTGCCAACTGGCACCACGCAGGCTGCCCTGGGATCCCTAAACACTGTCAAAGGCATGCCGGACCTTCAAGTACAAGGACCTCACCTGAGGAGCAAAGCCAGTGAGGTGTTTCAGGTGGCTGCTAACTCGGTTGGATTTCTTGATGATGGAGTGGATGTTCAGTTTGGAAATTTTCTCCATGAGACTATCTTCATCCCCCTTACGGTACTTGAGGACTAGGGAATGAATCAAGTTGGTGAGTCAAGAAAGCACTTTCTTGAGCATGGACAGACGACTAAGCTACAGAGACTGTACAACCCAAACTAAAGTGAGTCCTTATCTGCAATGAGCTTCTAACTTAGGAGTACAGACAAAATACTAATACAAGCAATCATTCAGGGACAAACATAATACCTAAAGAAAAGCAAGTGCAGATTGTGTGGCCAGCATGGAGAAGGCTTAAAGACAAGGAGGAAAGGTTGCAGAGATGTAAGGGAAAGAACCAGAGATTTAGGGTCAAGGAGACCTCTGAGTTCAGTGCTTGGGTATGTCACTTACTTAAGGTATGGCCTTACATAAGTCACTTAAATTTTCTGGAGCCTCATTTTCCTACTGAACAAAACGTGGACCATGACAATACCTCCCTTACAAGACCATCTTAAATGGTCTCATATATAACTGAGATGCATGTGTAACTGTGTCATGCAGCAAAATGCTACATGGTAGTTACTTAATTATGATAAACTACTATGTCATACATTAGGCACAATCTGCAGAAAAGTCTAGCGATAACAGTAGAAAGGTAACAAGGGAAAGTGTGACAGCAAATAGGAGTAATTTGCTATTGCGGAAGATGAGGACTACATTATGTTAGGTGACGTAAACAAGAGAAAGGGCTAGATGGCCAGAGAGCTTTAACAGCCACTGTCAACATTACACACTAACGCAGGTGACGTGGTTGGAATAGGTGACAGAGAAAATGATTTTAGATAAAAATGGAGAACAGTGGAAAGACAGGCAAAGAGGTTACACTCTAGTACAGCTGCTTTGAAAATATGAGTAAGAAAGTGATACCTCCTCGGAAACCCAAGGAGGGGTTGCTATCAATTGGGTCTGACTCAATGGCAAATAACAACAACAACAACAACAAACCAGTTTAGCAGTCCCCATGCTATCCTCATTGAGTGTTCAAATCTGGAGCTCAACAAGACATATGATGAAAGAGAAATGAAGAGACCAGTTTGTTCTACCTTATAAAAGTGGAGTGGATGGTTTGGCAACAGACTGTACAGTATCAGAGGAGGCAGGCTATTGGTTATTGGCAGGAATTATGGGGCCCAGACAGATGGGCAAACTGGGATTTTTCTCAAAGAAAAAAAAGTCCAAGGAATAGGAATAGGAATAGGAGAAGAAAATGGAATGTGTGGCTAATAGCCTCCATGGTCCTCCATTGCCATGAGGCCAGAACTAGATGGTCCCTAGCTACCATTATTGGACACTTACATTAAAGATTCTATGGAAGAACCTTGATCCAAAAGGGAGGAGGGAATGTGAAACAGAACTTCAAATCCTCACAGAATCCAGAATTCGTGGAGCCACTGAGGCGAGATGAACCCCTGAAACTACTTGCCTGAGATAATCTTTAAACCTTAAACCAGAAATACCCCCTGAAATCTTCTTTAAACCATAACAGTCTAGTTTACCTAAAAAAAAAAAAATGCCTGTCTTGAGCATCATGCTTTTTTAAGAACTATTCATATAGGCTCAAATTGACAACAGCAACTCGAAAGATGAGGTAGGAACCTTCGGGGGCAGTGAGTTTATGTTAATGGAGGAGGAACAATTCAGCAAGGGAGGGGGAGGGAGAATGGATGCACACCGCAAAGACTCATCTATGTCACTAAATTGTACATACAAACGAATTGGTGCATGTTTCTGCTGTATGTTCTCAATAACAGTAAAAACAAAATAAATTATTTCAAAAACAAGATGACAGAAAGTCCTAGCTTTAGTGAAGGCACTAAGACATCCAGTTAGAAATGTAGAGACAACAAATCTAAGCATGGATTGAGGAGGACTTTCATGGGCTGAGACGTAACTATCCGCACTTGATGGAACTCGTGATCAACTATTCTCTAATCTTTCTTCCTCCTTCTTGGGAAAGACTCTTATGTCTACAAACTTTATCAGATGCCTTAATTCCAACATTCCATGATTGGGCTTTTATTTATTGTTTTTTTCTTTCTTCTTTATTTTTTTAAATTCCCTCAAATTTCTCCTACTCTTTCTTCATTACAGCCCTATTACTTACCACTTGTCATGGAGTAATTAATTCTAAGGAGGAAAGCTGCTCAGGGCATACAGCTCCTTCTCAGACATAAGTTTTTCTTACCCAGGTCCTTTCGACGCTTATATTCGTTAATGTTAACGTTGATTTCTTTAACTGCAAGGACTGCACTGGTTAAAGGCACTTTGTCTGGGTGGGATTCTGGGGTGGTGTTCAGTAACTCCATTAGCAGCAGTGGGTAACGCATTACTCTCTGCACTGGTTTGATCAGGAAGGAGCCCAGGTTAATATAATTTGTACAACCC
>NW_006921651.1:7051699-7052223 GCF_000298275.1 Orycteropus afer afer | reverse complement strand
CGACCCCTCCTTGGGTTTCCGAGGCAGTATCACTACGGAAGTAGGATTGCCCAACCTTCCTTCCGAGGAGTGGCTGGTGGGTATATATATATTTTAAAACCAAATGTGTGATATATTAACGTATGCTCTTCTTTAGAAAAGCATTAAATAACAAGATGGAGCAAATGGTCTAATATGCACCATAATTCCAAAGGATGATGATGACATAAGAAACAGATAGCATTTGCCTGCCTTCTTTTCTTACATGAGTCCTATCTATGCTATTCCCAGGAATCCTTGTGGTGCTGTGGTTAAGTGCTCAGTTGCCAACCCACCACCTGCTCCTCTAAGGGAAAGATGCGGCAGTCTACTTCCCTAAAGATTTACAGCCTGGGAAATTCTATGGGGCAGAATCGGTTCAATGGCCTGGTTTACGCTCTTCCCTTCCAGCATTCCTAGAACCTACACCATCCATATGATGAAGACCCACACTGCTCTTCAACCTCCCTGACAGTGACTATTCCACATCACCCTCAATCTAGCAG
>NW_006921651.1:7049631-7051424 GCF_000298275.1 Orycteropus afer afer | reverse complement strand
AGTATGTAGCCCTGTCTATTGTTTGGCTGAGAGCTGACCTTCAGGGGTGGGTTCAGTTCCAGGCCTGAGGGTGGGTTAGCACTTTTTTCAATGAAATGGAATGGCATTCAAAATATATATATACCAGAAAGTACTGTTTCATGAAACTTGTTTCAATTATAGTTATATACGTATGATCGTACACACATATACATCCAAACATGTGCCCTGAGTCAATATGTAAAATGTTTATTTCTGCAGAGTATATTTAAAAACCATCCCCTTAGGCCTTATTATTACACATCCAGGCTCCTGGTCCCTCACTCTCATCTCAACCTCCTCATCTTCTAACTCATCCCAGCCCCCAACACCTGCCATTCCTTCCTTCCCCAGACCCTGCTCTAGCTATCCTAGTATCCTTCTCCAACGGCAACTGTATCACCCAATACTGCTCCCCAGCATCCATCTTCTTCGACTTCCTGCTGTACACTTTTCTAGTTCTGTTCTGGAGTACAGAAACTCTTGGAAGATCTACTGTTGACAGAAAAAAGCTTAGTGTAGAACAATTTGATGAGTGTGTTACCAATTGTGTGATTAAAAAAAATGGGGGAGGGGTACTAGGCTAGAGAGAGAGAGAGAAAAAAAAAAAAATGCAGTTGCTAGTATATAATAAACTATCCCTGGAAACCAAAAACCAAACCCACTGCCATTGAGTTAATTCTGACTCATAGCAACCCTACAGGACTGAGTAGAACTGCCCCATAGGGTTTCTAAGGCTACAGTCCTTATGGAAGCGGGCTGTCTCACCCTTCTCCTGTGGAGCAACTGATGGGTTTGAATCACTGACCTTTTGGTTAGCAGCTGAATGCTTTAACCACTAAGCTACCAGAGCTCCTTTATCTTTGGAAGGAGCCATAAGAAATAGATAACATTGTTTGCAAAGAACTGGGTGGCTAGGGGATGGGTAGAAGACTTTTCATTAAGTATCTGTTCTCTCTTTCTAACTTTGCACCATGTGAATGTATTAAAAAATAAAGTAAATAAAAAAATATCATAAAGTAGGCTAAATCCAAACAAACAAACAAAAAACTCTGTTAGGGAAGCTCACACAACTCACGTCACTCTGCCCTTTGCTGATGCCTCAAAAAAGTTTAATTAGCTTTTCTCTGACTTCTCAGAAGCTTCTTTTATCACAATGTTCAAAAACTTGTCCTTTGTTAACTGTCCCCTTAATGCACTGCCTGGCCTCCTGATGACTGAAACTGAAGTCACCCAGCCTCGCCCTCGTCCTACACACTGCTTCGCCTTCTTAAACCTCCCTGATCTCTCCAGTCAGACTGAGTGCAAGTACCCCAGGCTTCAATTTCTCTTATTAGTCCATAAAATGCATAGCAAATTGCTAGACATATAGTTGTATTCTGCATAGTGGCTAACAGCATGAGCTTGCATGCTAATCATGAGTCTGAATGTTAGCCCTATCAATTTCTAGCCACGTGACCCTGGGTAAATGACTCCCTCCGAGTCTCAGTTTCCTTATCTGTAAAATAAGACTAACAGTACCTAAACCTCATGGGGTTGTTGTAGGGAACAACTAAAAGAGCGCTTGGTGTACAAAAACACTCAGGAAACATGATCACACGATCTGTTACTATCCCACAGGCAGGACCCTGATTTGGTCCCTATGTTCACTTCTCACCCAGACAACTCAGGTAAGTACTGCTTAGTCTAACCCAACTCAAGATACCAGTCCCCTTTCCAGTGATCAGTTTAGGCACATGCAGGTGACCCAGTTCTGGTCAATGAGGAATAAGGAG
>NW_006921651.1:7047663-7048821 GCF_000298275.1 Orycteropus afer afer | reverse complement strand
ATAAAAAAAAAATATGTGTATATATATACATTGTGCTGTTGAGTTGTCTCCAACTCATAGCAACCCCTCCTTGGGTTTTCGAGGCAGTATCACTATGGAAGTAGATTGCCCAATCTGCCTTCTGAGGAGTGGCTGGTAGGTTTGAACCGCCAACCTTCTGGTTAGCAGTCAAGTACCTTAGGCACACATACACTGTGTGCGACCATCACTAAATCGATGATCTCAAACTGCAATATCAGTACGAAAAACACCAGACTAGGTGACATGTGAAACTTCTACTGCTAACATCTTCTATCACCTCAAAGCAAGCTGTAGATAAAAGGAGCTACAAGGGGCCGCACAACCTCTGAACTTAGTAACTAAAAATTCATTTTCCTAGCATAAATACTCACTAACAGGAAAGACCTTCCTCCCCTCAATGAAGTTTAAGAATTAAAAGAAAAAAAGCTGCTTCTGAAACAGCAGCAGGAGTCCGTACCTACAGCATCACTGTTTTCCAGAGCAGCCAGTAACTGCTTTGAGACCTTAATCACCATCTGCATATTTCCAAAAAGACCCTCGAAATCAACGTGTGGGATCTGAGAAAGGGAAGCAAAACACAAGGACGCATGAAGAAGAAATTAACGCCATGATCACTCACACCAGAAGCATCTCTTCCAGGGCTGTACAGATGCTGCTTGAGGTCACCTTCTCCACTCACTCAGGCAGTCTCCGGAATAAAAGCATCTAACATCATCTTTACTAGCAACTTCTGTCCTTGGTCCCATTATTTCCCACTCCTCAGCCCCACCTTACTAAACTGACTGCAGAACCAATTTGGTCCATAATTGTGCTGGGATACGAATTCCCACCCAGCACCCAAAATTGGATGGCACTGCCCACATCCGACGGAAGAACCTGGGAATGATTGCTCCAAAGTACACACCCAAGCCCAGGTGATCAAGTAACAAGCCACAAGGGCGGTAAACCCCCAGGGACTGTTAGCCTTGTCTTAAATCTCCAGCATCTAGAAAGTGCCAAGCATGTGCGCATGGCAGACCGTTAGAAAGGGTTTCCTGAGTAAGTGAAGGAACTTACAAACAGGTTCCAGACTTCATTATATTATCACATGGTCTTCCTAGTAAAGCAACAATTCAGTCTTCCTGAAACTGTTCATGA
>NW_006921651.1:7045650-7046663 GCF_000298275.1 Orycteropus afer afer | reverse complement strand
ATTGATCCCATGGCTGTGGGATTTTTGTTTATTATGGATGGGGGGGCATATAAGGAAACTGTACTTTCTGCCCAATTTCTCTGTAAACCTAAAACTTCTCTAAAAAATAATTAAAAAAAAAAAAGACTGTTCTCAGGAACAAAGTGCCCACTAAGAGGGAAGACAAAAATTTGAGGGGAATTATCCATGTGAGATCTGGGGGACTGCAGGGACCTTCATGTTTGAGTCACTATGATGACAAATAAAATAAAATATGCAAAAATTCTTACATTTCCCTATCAAAACATTAATGAAGACTCAAACAGGTTTTAATTTGTTACTTCAAATATCACGACAATAGATAAAAATGTATTACAAATATGAAGTTTTTAAATGGTATTTTCGATGAAAAGAACTGCTATAGAACCAGACTGCGTGATTCTAAAAATGAAAACATGTATTTTGTCATTAGTTTTACAATGACCTGATCTCATCACTAGCTTTTACAATTACCTGCGATTTAGATACATATGACAAGTTTCTTATATTTTCCCCAAAATTTAAAGAGCTCAGTTTCCAAGAGTGACTCAACATTCTGACTTGTTGCACTTCGCAATTAAGATGTGGAAACATCTGCTTAAAATAAACATTAAATACTAATAAACAAATGACAGTGAAGCCATCTCTGTTTGAAATTCCTTGAGACTCTCTAAAAATTACAAATTTGGTAAGCACATATAAAAGCCAAAAAAACAAACTTATTGCTGTTGAGTCGATTTCACTCATAGCAACTCCTCCTTGGGTTTCCAAGGCTGTATCTCTACAGAAGTAGATTACCCAATCTTCCATCTAGTAAGTTTGAGTACAGTTACAAGAATACTTCTACTTAGATCTAAGAAGCAAAACCAATGTTCAAACTACGTACAGAAAGCCAGCCTTTCACAGCAGACTTTATTTTTTTTTAATTCATGGTAAATACATTGTGAGGAGCTCTGGTAGCATAGTGCCTGAGGCACTTGACTGCTAACCAGAAG
>NW_006921651.1:7039030-7040315 GCF_000298275.1 Orycteropus afer afer | reverse complement strand
GGCAGGATATCGCGGGAACTGCAGCTAGTGGGCTGCAAGCCATGCAGTGGCTCTCGGGCTGTGGCCCTGACGCAGCAGCCGTGGGCGTGAAGTCATGCGGCTGCCGTGGTGCTGATGCAAACTCGACGGTGCCCTTCCCAGCAAACCCCTCCTCCCCCTTCGGATAAGCAGTGGGATGTTGCCCTAACAGATGTTATGACACATGGACCTGTACATTAAAACCTCTCAAATGTAACTACACAGTACTTAATGATACAATAATAATAAAAGTACACCAGTACTGTCCTGAGAGAATCTATGTATGTTTATGTATTTAGGTATGTCATTGTCAGGTGTCACCAAGTTTCCAACCCGTAGCAACCCTCGGTACAACAGACCGGAACCTGCTGGGTCCTGTGCCACCCTCACAATCATTGCTAGACCTCAGCCCACAGCTGCAGCCGCTCACTGTGTTTATCTGTCTCTTTGAGGATCTTCTTCTTTGCTCACCCTCTACTTTACCCAGCACAATATCCTTCTTCAGGGAATGGTTCCTCCTGAAAATATGACCAAAGTATGAGAGAGAAGTCTTACCATGCTCCCTTCTAAGGAGTATTCTGCCTGCACCATTTCTAAGACTAAAATAGTTCTTAATACAGTTCAGACAGAAAAAAAGAGGAAAAGATCATGATTAAAGGTTAGCACTTACTCTTGCATACTGGATGGGACATTCATGAGCAACATTATGTAACATTAATAAATGGTACCAGGAAAGAGAGGGGAAGGAAAATTGCGAGACAGGTAAAGTACTGAGTTGGGTGAAGGGAAGGGCAATGCATCAAAAGCCAGCGATCAACACGATGGCACTGAGGAAGAGGAAGACACAGAGTGGTACACAAGAGGTACAGATGTAAGAGATGTGACGCTCCAGCTAACTCTTTTGTCAAGTTTTTTTTCAGTTCTGGAGTTTTTAGGTCCTGATCTTCTTCCTTAAATGCTATCAGCTGCTGCTCTAGTTCCCTAAATTCTTCGGCATAGGAGTCCAGTGACTCTCTGACATTCTCTGATGTCTACTGCTGTTGTTCTTAGGTGCCGCTGAGTCATCTTTGACTCACAGCGACCCTATGCACAGCAGAACAAAACACCACCTGGTCCCACGCCAGCTCCGCGATCCTAGTTATACTTGAGCCCAGTGCCGCAGTCACTGTGTCAATCCATCTCACTGAGGGCCTTCCCCTTCCTTTGTTGACCCTCCACCTTAGCAAGCATGACATCCTATCCAGGGAATGGTTCTTTTTGACAAAAT
>NW_006921651.1:7008625-7038145 GCF_000298275.1 Orycteropus afer afer | reverse complement strand
ATTAAGTGTTCTGGAATTCCCATTCTTCTCAATGTTATCCACAATTTGTTATGATCCACTCAATCGAATACTTTTGCATAGTCAATAAAACACAAGTAAACATCTTTCTGGTATTCTTTGCTTTCAGCTAAGATCCTTCTGACACGAGCAATGATATCCCTTGTTCCATGTCCTCTTCTGAATCCAGCTTGCACCTCTGGAAGTTCTCTGTCAATATACTGCAGCAACCGTTTTTTAATTATCTTCAGTTAAGATTTTACTTGCATGTGATATTAATGATACTGTTCAATAATTTCCACATTCTGTGTGATCACCTTTCTTGGAATGGGCACAAATATGGATCTCTTCCAGGCAACCAGGTAGCTGTCTTCCAAATCTCTTGGCATAAGAGAGTGAGTGTCTCCAGTGGGGCATCCGTTTCTTGAAACATCTCAATGGGTATTCCATCAATTCCTGGAGCCTTGCTCTTCACCACTTCCTTCAGCACAGCTTCGACTTCTTCCTTCAATACCATTGGTTTCTGAACATACGCCACCTCCTGAAATGGATGAACATCAACCAGTTCTTTTTGGTACACTGACTCTGTATATTCCTTCCATCTTCTTTTGATGCTTCCTGCAACATTCAATATTTTGCCCACAGAATCTTTCAATATTGCAACTTGAGGCTTAAATTTTTTCCTCAGTTCTTTCAGCTTGAGAAATGCTGAACGTGGTCTTCCATTTTGGTTTTCTAACTCCAAGTCTTTGCACATTTCATTATAATAATTGCCTTTGTGTGCTTGAGTTGCTCTTTGAAATTGTCTTTTCAGCTCTTTTATCTTGTCATTTCTTCCATTTGCTTTAGGGCATGCTCAAGGGCACGTTTCAGAGTCTCTTCTGTCTTCCATTTTGGTAATTTCTTCTTTTCTCCTCTTTTTAATGACCTCTTGCTTTCTTCATGGATGATGGTCTTGATGGCATCCCACAATTCTTCTGGTTTTCAGTCATTGGTGTTCAATGCATCAAATCTATTCTTTCTATGGTCACTAATTCAGGAGGGATGTATTCAAGGTCATATTTTGGCTCTCATGGACTTGTTTTAATTGTCTTCAAGTTGAACTTTCATACAAGCAGTTGATGGTCTGTTCCACAATCAGCTCCTGGCCTTGTCTTGGCTGAAGATAGTGAGCTTTTCCATCGTCTCTTGCCACAGATGTAGTCAATCTGAATCTTGTGTATTCCATCTGGCAAAGTCCATGTATATAGCTGCCATTTGTGTTGTTGAAAAAAGGTATTTGCAAGCAATAAGTTGTTGGTCTTGCAAAATTCTATCATGCGATCTACAGAGTTATTTCCCTCACCAAGGCCAAATTTGCCAACTACCAGTGATTCTTCTTTGTTTCCAACTTTTTCATTCCAGTCACCAGTGATAATTAACACATCTTGACTGCACATTTGGTCAATTTCAGACTGCAGAAGTTGATAAAAATCTTCAAGTTCCTCATCTTTGGCTTTGGAATTGGTACATAAATTTGAACAATAGTATTAACTGGTCTTCCTTGTTTGTTGCTATGTGCCATGGAGTCGGACCAGACTCACAGCAACCCCTCCGTGGGTTTCCGAGGCAATAACACTACAGAAGTAGATTGCCCAACCTTCCTTCTGAAGAATGGCTGGTGGTTTTGAACCGCCAGCCTTCTGGTTAGCAGTCAAGTACCTTAGACACTATGCTACTAGAGGTCTTCCTTGTAGACGTATAGAAAGTATCCTATTACTGACAGCATTGTATTTCAGGACAGATCTCGAAACATCCTTTGTGATGATGAACGCCATGCCATTCCTCATCAAATTGTCATTCCTGGCATAGTAGATCATATGGTTGTCTGATTCAAAATGGCCAAAACTGGTCCATTTCAGCTCGTTAATGCCTAGGATATCAGTCTTTATGCATCCATTTCATTTTTGACAACTTCCAATTTTCCTAGATTCATACTTTGTACATTCCATGTTCCAATTATTGATGGATGTTTACAGCTGTTTCTCCTCAATCCGAGTCATGGCACGTCAGCAAATGGAGGTCTCAAAAGCTTTACTTTATCCATATCATTAAGGTTGGTTCTACTCTGATGATGCAGGTCTTTCCCAGTGTATTTTGAGTGCCTTCCGACCTAAGGGGCTTGTCCTCCTGCACTGCATTGGACAATGTTTCCAGGCTATTCATAAAGTTTCCAGGCTATTCATAAAGTTGTGCAGTAATGTATCAAACAGTGTTTCTCTGCTATTCATAAGGTTTTCCTTGGCCAATTCTTTGAGAAGTAGATGGCCTCTTCCTTCTTCCTAGTCTGTCTCAATCTGCAAAATGTGCTGACACCTGTACACCATGTACAATCCTATTGGCATTTGAAACACCAGTGGCACACCCTCAAGCCTCACAGCAACATGCCACCACGGTATGACAAACCAACAGACAAGTTTGTCTCCCTTAGCTGTTTGAAACCTCGCCACTTTTCTCTTCCCTGGATCCCTTCCCTTCCTTAGATCCCTGCCACCTGCTTGCTCTGTGGCTGCTTGCTCTGTTGTGGTTCCCCTGCCCACCCCTTTCCTGCTGCTTGGGGTGGGGCCTGAGTCCCTCCCCTTACCTGGATCCCTGCTGCTTGCTTGCTCTGTCATGAGCAACTGTAGCCTATCCTTTTCACAATGACCACTGGCATCTCACCTCTTTCTAGTTGCTTATTTCCACTTTATTTTCAGTGTTGATCATTTTCCTTTTCTTTGATGCACCAACAACACTTGCATCAGATTTACACTTTAGAGGCATGGTTACAAGGGTAAATTAAGCCAAATACAATGTTACACACTCAGTGTTAACAGCAACAGAATCTGACTGACTTAAAAGGCAGACGGCATTCTCCTCCCACCAGCCAACGACCATTGAGAAGCCCTGCAATGTTTTCATGAGTGTCACAAAGCAGTGTGTATATGCAGTGTGTCTGTCATTAAAAACCACTTATTGTATTTAACTCAAATTTCTAATACAACAGACTTTATTACAGTCTGTTCTGAATTATGAGTTGTCCACAAATCAGACTTTCTTAACCTGGAGACTTAATGTATTTCATGAAACGGAGCTCTACTATTGTATAGTAATTAATACTCAAAGAGAATTTTCAAAGATTAAATCAAACTAAAGGTAGATGGCTTGAATAACTCCAAGTTGCAACATAAAACGACTCAAACAAAAATGATTTAAGACATAAAACTGTTTTTTCATTATTCCAATGATATTGTAAGAAAACAATTTGATCTCAAGTTTTTAATCTGGGAAACCAACCCTAAACTGGCTGTAGTAGGAACAGGCCTTGTCTCTTGCACACCTCACTTCTTCCTTAGTTGAGGATCCTCAGGAAAGTCCATTTATTATCTCTGGACTTAAATTTCCTAATCTATAAAATAGGCATTAATAACACATAATTTTTTGAATTGTTGAGGGAAAATAAAAGCAAAAGTTATTTCCGCCCCCAATGGGCCAGAAAATGCAGCCTGCGTCTGATTAAGATAAAGTGCACCAAGCAGAAGTGACCTGTTCTACTGCCTTAAAATTCCGCTTGCTCCAAGCACGGTAACATCTGGGGTGAGGAAGCCCAGGGAGGAAGCGGGGGCCCAGCACCAGCCCATAAACCGTGCAGATGGGCTCCTCCCTGATTAGATGGCCCTGGAGCTGTTGGGGTTCACAGCACAGACTGCACAGACTTCCTTTCAGTGATAAAATGATTTGTTTTGTTTTTTTTTTGGTCAGCCTCCAAACCTCCAAAGTCCTGACTCCACACCTTCCCAACACAGCCCCATACCCAACAGGTCAGCGCATTACTGCCAGCCTCGTTTCTTCACCGTTCTAAGTAAGGGATTTAGTTAAGCTGCAGCTTCCCACCACTCTAACCGGAACAAACACACTTTGGAGTTGAACAGAAAAGTCACTCACTCCGTATTTCTTCCTTTGCTTCAGAAAGTTGGCTCTATCCTGGTGGGGGCACTTTGAACTCCCGGCAGGTCCGGAGCAGTCCTTGAATGGGGAGGAGGCGAATGTTCCACCTACTTTAGTGGAACCCTGGAAGGTACTGGCGGTACCACATTTGTGTGGGCTGAAGCCTAAGCAGGCCGTGTAGAATCTTCCCAGAGCTCTGGAATGCTCCCCAGCCCCCTAAAGCCCTTTGAATAGGGTCGGCATTTCCCCAGGCTTTCACAGATTTACATATGAATTGCCCCGAGTCATCCAGGCTATCTAAGCAGGGCAACCTGCAAAGGATGGAGCTGGAATACTCCGCTAACTGGACTGTGATGCAGACGCGGGGGCCTGGCTTTGCTCAGGCTCCACACTTGTCCCCTCTATTTGTTTTCCTTCCCTAGTCTAAGGCCATCAAAATTTCACTGTGGGAGTTTTTAATCCGAGACCGTTCTCTTTACTCTTCCTCTCCCCTCCTAAGCTTTATTTTTGGTATGCCGGGGGTTCAATTCGGGAAGAATTCTGAAGGCCAATCTATTTCCTATGAGGAGATTTGAATGTTAAAGGTAAAACTGCAAAGGCAGGATTCCTCTATTTGTCCCGCCTTAGGACTTCTCCGGGAGCTCTGGTAGCATACTGCCTAAGGCATTTGACTGCTAACCAGAAGGCTGGCAGTTTAAACCCACCAGCTATTCCTCGGAAGGAAGATGTGGCAATCTACTTCCTTACTGATACTGCCTCGTAAACCCAAGGAGGGGTTTGGGGTCGCTATGACTCGACAACACATAACAACAACAACAGGACTTCTCCCAGCCAGACGCAGACCTCATGCAGCCCTCTGTTACAAACCAGGGCCTTTTCCAAGGGAACCTGGACTTCCTAGGGCAAAGCCAGTATCAGGTACTGAAGAGTCACTGCTGACTCATGGCAACTGTGTCAGAGTAGAGCTGAGCTCCACAGGGTTCCAATGACTGACTCTTCTGAAGCTGATTTGTAGGCTTTCCTTCGGAAGTGCTTCAAGGTAGACACTAATCCCCAACCTTCCTGTTAGCAGGTGGCTAGCAGCTGAGCAGGTAAAATGAAGTGCCACGGCCCAGGGACTGCTTCTTCAGGAGCCTTCCTCTAAAGCCATGACAAGGCAGCAGACCTCGTCCAGTGATCCCAGGACAGCCACCCAAAAACCACAGCACTGAGTATTCACAGGGACTGAGAGCTCTACTCACAAACACTGACGCTTTAAAAGAAACCAGAGAAAAGAAAATCACAGTGCACTCTGCCGTTTTTGTTTTTTAAAAAAAGAGAGAGAGAAAGGGAAAAAGAGACAAAGGGAGAAACTGAGAGAAAAAGAAAACGGACAGAAAGAAAGAAATCTTACAAACGTCTTTGTTATCGTCCTTAGTTGCCCTCCAGTTCATTCAGACTCATAGCAACCTTATGTCTAACAATAAAAATGCTGCCTGGTCCCACACCATCCTCACAACACAGGAATGTTTTTTAAAAAAGTCCAGGTTTGCTGGTCTGATAAGACCTGGTGAGACTCCTGAGACTCTGACCCCTAGTTTTTCTAGTCTGGAAGTGAATCCATTTCCATGGCTTCCAGACAAGCAATAGACAGGAAAATAGGGTGAACATCTGTTTACATCAGGTAGATACACTCCTTAGAATGAGCAATCATGGGAGAACAGAAGAGCAGTATTTGCACAGGGAAATAGCTCAGGGGGCAGGAGTGTATGGGAGGGAAAGACACAGGGAAGAGGTAACTACAGGGAGGAAGTGGGAAGAGAGCTGTTACATTGTGGGAATTGCAGTCAATGTCACGAAACAAAATGTGTTTGAACTGCTGTATGGAAAATGAATTTGCCTTGTAAATTTTCATGCAAATACCAATAAAAATTTAAAGAAAGAACAATACTAGGTATGTTTAAGCCCACTGTTGCAGTAACTGCATCAATCCATACATATTTCTAAATATATACATGATCAGGGAATGGACAGAAAAAGGTCTGGGAGGACACATCTAATTCTTCACACAGAGCTTGCCTCAGGAAGAGTACTGAGATTTGGGGGAGGAGGATCAAAGAGGATTTGAACTAAATTGGTAGTTTAAAATTTTTATAAGAACATATTAATATATTGCTGTTGTTGTTGTTGTTATGTGCCGTCAAGTCGGCCCCCGACTCATAGCGACCCCTCCTTGGGTTTCCGAGGCAGTATCACTACAGAAGTAGGATTGCCCAACCTTCCTTCCGAGAAGAGGCTGGTGGGTTTGAACCTCCGGCCTTCTGGTTAGCAGTCAAGTGCTTTAGCCACTATGCTACCAGAGCTCTAAATATACTGCTAGTAATTGAAAAGTTGTGCATTAGGGTTGTATCCTTCCACCATACTTAATCCATCTGTATGCTGAGCAAATAATCTGAGAAGCTGGGCTATATGAAGAAGAACATGACATCAGGACTGGAGGAAGACTCATTAACAACCTATAATACATAGATGACACAACCTTGTTTGCTGAAAGCAATGAGGACTTGAAGCATTTACTGAAGAAGATTAAAGACTACAGCCTTCAGTAGGGATTACATCTCAAAATAAAGAAAACAAAAATCTTCACAACTGGACCAATAAGCAACATCGAGATAAATGGAGAAAATAGTAAAGTTGTCAAGGATTTCATTTTACTTGGTGCCACAATCAACACCCAGGAATGCAGCTGTCAAGAAATCAAACAATGTTCATTGGCCATCAGAGAGCTGCAAATCAAAACAACGAGATACCTTCTCACTCCAACTTTGATTTGTTGCTGTTGTTATGTGCCCTGGAGTCGGACCTGACTCACAGTGACCCCTCCTTGGGTTTCCGAGGTGGTATCACTGCAGAAGTAGATTGCCTAACCTTCTTCTGAGGAGCGGCTGGTGGGTTTGAACCACCAGCCTTCTGGTTAGCAGTCAAGTGCAAGGTTCAACGACACAGAAAAAAACAAATGCTGGCAGGGATGTGGAAAGATTGGGACTCTCATACTGCGGGTGGGACTGTGAAGAGCTACAACCACTGTGGAAAGCAATATGGCAATTCCTTCAAAAGCTGGAATTGGAGATACCATTTGACCCAGCAATCCCATCACTAGGTATATATTCTAGAGAGGTGAGAGCCAGGACAGGAACAGGTATGTGCATGCTCATGTTCATCACAGCACTATTTACAATAGCAAAAAGATGGAAACAATCTACGTGCCCATCAGCGGAAGAGTGGATGACCAAACTATGGTACATACACACATAATGGAATGCTATGCAGCACTAAAGAATAATGTGGAGTCTGCAAAACACCACATAATATGGATGAACTTGGAGAACATTATGCTGAGTGAAATAAGTCAATCACAGAAGGACAAATACAGTATTAATTCATTGTTGTGGAGGGTCAAGGAAAGGTTTATATATGGAGGGAAACTTTTTGGTGGTTGTCAGGGGTGGGAAGGGAAAGGAGGGAATACTGCAAAAAAAAAAAAAAAGTGCATCGACCCACGTCACTTTAGTTTTGTGTATTTCACAGTACACAAATATTTCAATAAAATGCATTAAAAAAAAAAAAAAAGAAAGAAATCAAACAATGTATTATACTGAGCAAATGTCCTGCAAAAGACTGCTTTAAAATGTTGAAGAACAAAGATGTCACTCTGAGGACTAAGGTGCACCTGACTCAAGCCATGCTATTTTCAGTAGCCTCATATGCATGTGAAAGCTGGACACTGAATAAGGAAGGCTGAGAAGAATTGATGCACTTGAACTGTGGTCAGTTGATGAAGAATACTGAAAGTACCACGGAATATCAGAAGAACAAACAAATCTGTCCTGGAAGAAGTACAGCCAGAATGCTTCTTAGAAGCAAAGATGGCAAGACTTTATCTCACGTCCTTTGAACATGTTATCTGGAGGGACCAGTCCCTGGAGAAGGATACTGTGCTCAGTAAAACAGACGGTCAGTGAAAAAGAGGAAGGCCCTCGATGAGATGGACTGACACAGTGTCTACAACAATGGGCTCAAGCGTAGCAACGGTTGTGAAGGCGGCCCAGGACCAGGCAGCATTTTCTCTCTGTTATACAGAAGTTTGCTATGAGTTGGAACCAACTCAATGGCACCTAACAACACAGGGAGGGAGGGAGGAAGGAAGGAAGGAAGGAACTGTCATACCAAGATACATCTCTACTGGCAAAATTTTAAGACCCTGAGACTACTTGGTAAAGGACCCTCCCCATTGTTTCTAAATCATACCATTAACTTGAGCTCTAGGGTGGTCACTTGCTTCCATCATCTAATGGAGCTCCTTTTAGCTTTAAATTTTATTTCAACAAATATTTATACTGCAGTCACTATGTCAAGCATTGTTCCAGGCACTTTACAAATGTAAGCTTATTTATTCTCACAACAAGCCTACTACTGTCCTCATTGTGCTGATGAAGAATGAAGAGAAATGAAGTAATTTGCTCAGTTAAGTGGAAGACCTGGGATTTGAGTCCAACCTGGCTCTAGAGTCTTTCCTTTGGACTAATCACTGCTCTACCTGTGGTTCTTCCTTGAGTCGGGCAAATCATGTGTGTTGTGACCTATAGAATTCCAAGGCTGGGTTTTGGGAGCCACCTGTGAGCTAAAGATGAAGCAGTGAGATTCTAAGGCCAAACGTAACTCCTTTAGAGCCACAGTTGGCTTCTAGGAGCCTGAAGCATGAGACTGGATTACTGGCAGGACTGTGGAGAGTGACACACATTCAGAGCTGTACCATCTATCGCCATCTGTGAGAAGAGCACTGTTCTTTCCCTGGTGCCGACTCTGCTTAGAATTCAACAGGCAAGTTTTAGTTGCTATGCAACTCATAAGCTGCCCTTGTTTTCTAACAGGGAGATTGTTTCCAGCTGGACTTCAACCTATAATCTTGCCTGTTCCAGTTCACACAAATTTTAAAAATTTGGGCCTGTTCCAGTTTTGCTTCCTTGGCCTTGACTACACTGGGAAGAACTGGCTTGAAGCCCTGGAACAATAAAGTATTAAACATATATGTATGTATTTATATGATTATCACATCTACAAGGCCCTACCCAAGGATCCCCAGTGGTACAATGGTGAAATGCTTGGCTGCTAACTGAAAGGTCAGAAGTTCAAAGCCACCAGGAGCTCTGTGGGAGAAATGACCTGGTGATCTGGTCCCATAAAGATTAAAAGCAACCCAAATTCACTGCCATTGAGTCAATTTCAACTCACAGCAACCCCTATTGGGTTTCCAAGGCTGTAAATCTTTACAGTAGCAGATTGCCTCATCTTCCTTTCTGCAGAACAGCTGGTGGGTTTGAACCATTGACCTTTTGGTTAACAGCCAAATGCCTTAATCACTACACCACCAGACCTCTTTCACCATAAAGACTACAACCTAGGAAACCTATGGGGCAGTTTTCTTCTGTCCTATAGGGCTGCTGTGAGTCAGAATCACCTCCACAGCACATACCACCACCACCACCACCGCCACCAGGACCCTTACCAATATGATGTAGATTATAAACCTCAGGCAGAACTGAATCTAGTAGTATCATACATAATAAATATTCAACACTATCCCAGATAATTTATGGCATAAATTATGTGAAAGGAAGGGGAAAATCTACTTTATCATGTCCTTTGATTTTATAAATTAAAATAGAGGAGGAAAGAAGGACCTTTCTTATTTATACCCTGATTATCTTATTTATTTATACACTGATTATCTTAGGGATGGGAAAAGCCCCTGAATGAAGCCACAGCTCCTTCCTGGTTACCAGAGAGACTTTGCATACTTCTCTGAAAAAAATTCATACCTTTTAACCTAGAAGTACCACTTTTAGGAATTTATCCTAAGTAAATATTTGCACAAGTATACAAAGATATACATACAGGAACATTTATCAACATTTCAAAATGTTTAGAAACAATCTAAACAGAAACAACCAAAATTTCTCCCAAAGGTGACCTGTTGTTATTGTTAGGTGCCGTCGAGCCGTCTCTATGACTCCCAGCGACCCTGTGCACAGCAGAACGCAACACTGCCTGGTCCTGTGCTAGCCTCACGGTCCTTGCTGTACCTGAGCCCATCGTTGCAGTCACTGTGCTAATCCATCTTGTTGAAGGCCTTCCCCTTTTGTTGACCCTCCACTTGACCAAGCATGATATCCTTCTCCAAGGAATGGTTCCTTCTATAAGTTAGGATCTACCCTCATAACAGAACACTATTATTGCCACTAGCATACTGCCTAAGGCATTTGACTGCTAACTAGAAGGCTGGCAGTTCAAACCCACCAGCCACTCCTTGGAAGGAAGGTTGGGCAATTTACTTCTGTACTGATACCACCTCCGAAACCCAAGGAGGGGTCTCTGTGGGTCGGCTCCAACTCGACAGCAGTGAGTTTTTTTTTTTTTTTTACCCACCTGTCAGTTTGTTGTACTATACTGTGGTGGCTTATGTGTTGCTGTGATGCTGGAAGCTATGCCACTGGTATTTCAGATACCAGCACGGTCACCCAGGGTGGACAAGTTTCAGTGGAGATTGCAGAGTAAGAAACACTAGGAAGAAAGGGCTGGTAATCCACTTATAAAAATTAGCCAATGACAGCATTGAGGATGAGAAAGACAGAGAGAGTTACATGGGCAGTACAAACAACAAATATGAACCCCTTTGCAAATACAATACTGAGTTGTCAATGAAAGCAAACATGGGTATAGGGACGGATAGATGGGTGAACAAGCTAAACAATTATGTATGGCTAAATGGAGAGTGTATCCAAGATCATATACAGGGTTGGCAGACAATGGGCCTCTCAGGGTGCAGAAGAGTATGAAGGGATGGACACTGGGAGGAGGTAACTATGGGGAGGAAGTGGGAGGGGAGCTGCTGCATTGTAAATTTTGGTCAATGACATGAGACAAAGTATATGTGAACTGCTGTATGAAAAGTGAATTTACTCTGTAAATCTTCACCCAAATCCTAATTTAAAAAAAAAAAAAAAAATTAGCCAATGATAACCTTATGGATCACAGAATATTGTCCCAGATTTTGACTTGACTACTTTGGACTATCATCAGGAGGGACCCAATGATGAAGGAGGACAACATGTCTGGTAAAGTAGAGGGCCAATGAGCGAAAAGTTGGACCTATGGGCTTGGACCATGGTTGCAGGGGACATCAACCTCAAGTGGCATAACATACTACACTAGAACATTGTTCCACATCCTACTTTGGTGAGTAGTGACTGGGGTCTTAAAAGCTTGCAAGCAGCCATCTAGATGCAACATGGGTCTCTCATTGTCCAGAGCAAAGAAGAATGAAGAAAAACAGCAACACATGGAAACGATTAGTCCAAGGGACTAGTAGACCATGAGATCCTCAGCCTTTATGACCATGAGATCAGAAGAACTAGATGGTGCCCAGCTATCACTGTTAACCACTTAGAAAGGGATCCGAGCAGGAGATCCTGGACAGAGTGGGAGAACAATGTGGAACAAAACTCAAAAGTATAAAAAATAAAAGACTAGGTTTACTGCTCTTATAAGGCCTGGTGAGACCCATGAGACTATGGCCCCTAGTTACCCTTCAGGTCTAGAACTGAACTCATTCCTGTGGCTTCCAGCCAAATAACGGACAGCCATATGGCATGAACATTTTCATTAAGTAGATACGCTCCTTAGAACGATCAATCATGGGAGAACAGAAGGGCAGTATTTGCACAGGGAGCTTGATTGAGGAGGGGCAGGAATGCATAGGAAAGAAGGATACAGGGAAGAGGTGACTACAGGAAGGAAGTGGGAAGAGAGATGTTACGTTGTGGGGAATTGCAGTCAATGTCATGAAACAAAATGTGCATGGACTACTACAAGGAAAATTAATTTGCTCTATGAACTTTCACCCAAATCATAATAAAAAGAAAAAATAAAAGTGGAGGGCCAGTGGAGACGAGGGAAATCCTCAATGAAACAGACTAGCACAATGGCTACAACAATGGACTCAAACACACTAAGGGTCATAGAGACGGCACAGGCTCCGGCAATGCTTCATTCTGCTGTATGTGGAGTTACCGTGAGTTGGAGCCGACTTTGGTGGCATAGTCCCTAAGGCTCGTGACTGCTAATCAGAAGGCTGGCGGTTCATACCCACCAGCCACTTCTTGGAAGGAAGACTGGGCAATCTACTTCCGTGGAGATACTATGAGTCAGAACTGTCTTGACAGCAGTGAGTGTGTTTTTTTGTTTTCCAACAGTAATTAGCAACATCAACAAACACAGTCATTAAAATGAAGAGTTCTATTTATTAACACGGAGAGATGGCCACCACATGTTGTTAAGTGAAAAGAGCAGGTTACAAGAAGTTTATGAAAGGATTAGTTAAAAGGGGAAAAACATTTTAAATATATGTGTTTTTCCCCTTTCTTTTTACTTACTGGATTTTCTAGTATTGCTATAGTGAACATATGATATTGATATGACAAAGAATAATAAAATAATAATAAAAAAAAAAACCAATTGCCGCAAAACAAGGCCATCCTAATACTAACCATGTTTATCAATTTCAAACTCTTTCTTCTTTTAATAACCTGAGGTTTCCTTCCTGACCTGATCCCTTTAAACTGCAGAATAAAATGGATTAAAAAACAATGTTGAAATGAATTTGCTAGTCTGGGAAGAAAAGCAAACACACAATTGCCTGCTTAGAAATCTTGTTTAAAAATCCCTGAAGAGGATGCAGTCTTTTTGTAAACATGTCTATCTTCTCACCAGACCCCAACGGAGGAATCATAACTCCTGGTTTTCTCGTCTACCGAGTCATCCAACCAGCCCACCCTGTGGCCCCCACAGCTCTTTCTTTAGTACCTAATTTACTTCTATTTGGAGAAAGTTTATCCAGCCCAGTGTACAACTTTCAACACAGTAGTTACTCTCTTTTCTGCAGGGCTTACAGGGGACTCTTCTGAATTACCAAACTTTGAGAAGAATCTATCACATTTAGGCTCTAAATCGCAACAATAAATGAAAAACCTTTTCCTTGTGGCTTTTGCTCAGTAACTGCCCCCTCTGTTTTTGGCCGCAGCCTCGATTAACACGCCTGCTGCGAGGGTTTCTACCTCCAGAAGCCTAGCTCAAGACCTCCTATTCCAGGTTTTATTTTATTTTTAAATCCAGGTTCTCAGAAGAGCAAATGAGCTTTAAAATGTGAAAGTGACAAGATTCTGCAACTTCTGATTGTGCCAGGGCAGTAAGTTCAATTTTAGGACCAACTGAAACACCGTTGTTGAACACTCACCAAATCCACATAAACCCCGTTGTTACTTGCCGTGGAGTCGGATCCGACTCATAGCGACCCCTCCTTGGGTTTCCGAAGCAGTATCACTATGGAAGTAGATTGCCCAACTTTCCTTCTGAGGAGTGGCCAGTGGGTTTGAACCACCAGCCTTCTGGTTAGCAGTCAAGTGCCTTAGGCACTACGCTACCAGAGCTCCTCAGACGACATATTTGTTTTGTCCTCAGATGACATATAGCACTGGGCAAATCGGTTGCAAAATACATCTTTTAATTGCTGAAGAGCAAAGATGTCTCCTTGAGGACTAAGGTGAGCCTGACACAAGCCATGGTATTTTCAATTGCCTCTTATGCATGTGAGAGCTGGACGATGAATAAAGAAGAGCAAAGAAGAGTGGAAGCTTTTGAGATATGGTGCTGTCGAAAAATGCTGAAAGTACCATGGACTGCTCAAAGAACTAACAGGTCTGTCCTGGGAGAAGTAGCCAGAATGTTCCTTGGAGGCGAAAATGGCCAGACTTCGTCTCACCTACTTCGGTCATGTCAGAAGGAACCATTCCCTGGAGAAGAATATCATGCTTGGTAAGGTGGAAGGTCAATGAAAGAGGGGAAGGCACTCAATGAGATGGATTGACACGGTGGCTGCAACAATGGATTCAAGTATAGCAAAGATCGTGGAGCTGGCGTGGGACCGGGCAGTGTTTCGTTCTGCTGTGCATGGGGTCACTGTGAGTTGGAGATGACCCAACAGCACCTAACAACAACAGCAAGCTGGGCCAGAATGTTTCTGTTTACGTAATTTCATCATTTCTGCCCATTACATATGTGTGTATGTGTAATTTAAGTGGGGATGCATAACTATTTGTGAAAAATACAGTCGTCCCTAGAACACACTGTTTTAGTCCACTTGTATCTGTATAACAGGCTCCTGCCTCCCCAGAATCATAAGGTGATTTTTGTCTATCTAGATCATCAACATTTGCTTGGTACTCAGTAAGTACCTGCTAGGTAAATACACGAATGAATCATATTTATTGCTTGGTAACAGAATGAAATACACTCACTGCCGTTGAGTCGGATTGGACTCATTGTGACCCCTCCTTGGGTTTCAGAGGCAGTATCACTAGGAAGTAGACTGCCCAACCTTCCTTCTGAGTGAAATTAAATAAAAGGTGCCAAAAATATTGTGTCAACTGTAAAGCATATAAATTAAGGTAGTACAAGTAGTGCCCAACTTAATGATATATCGAGTTAACAACAACCTGCCCCGACGACCACCCGTTTCTTTGTTTTTTACATCTTCTTAGTGATACATACTACATACAACGTTACAGCATGTAATCTGCTGTTGTTAACATTCTCAGATGTTTGCTTGCAGATGTTCAGTGTTAGGAGGTATTGTTCAAAACGCTGCCATATATAGCAGGCCACAGCCTTGTCTATAATGAAGTCGGTGTTGGTCTTGGCAATCATAACAGACAGGAAGTTGGGCAATGTTCGACTCTAACAACTTATGAGAACTGAACTGTGCATGTGCCTGAAGGTGCTGCAACTCCAACTTCATTGTTACAACAGTACAATTGCCAAACAAAGATCCAATTAGATATTGATAAAAGGCAATAATAATGAAAACTGGAAAAAAAAAAAAAAAAACACACCAAAAAAGAGGTATTCAATTTCTGTCAGAACCGACTTATGACGGAATCATCAGAATGGAATCCTGTCATAAGGTGGGAACTACCTGCATCACTGTCACTTCCGAGAGCCCTGGGGGCTCAGCGGCAGAATTCTCACCTTCTGTATGGAAAACCCAGGTTCAATTCCTGGCCAATGCACCTCATGTCTGGCACCATCCCCTTGTCAGTGGAGGTCTGGGTGTAGTGTGATGCTGAACAGGTTTCAGCAGAACTTCCAGACTAAGACAGACTAGGAAGGAAGGCCTGGCAGTCTACTTCCAAATATCAACCACTGAACACCCAATAGAACACAATGGTCTGCTCTGCAAACAATCAGAGGCTGGCATAGGACCAGGCAGCAGAGTCATCACGCGTCAGGGGCTGACTTAAAGGCTAACTACAGTAACACTGTACTAGCACTACTGCAAAACCTGCGGAAGCTGGAAACTGTTTAAGGCAGAAACCTCTCAGAAGGAAAACTCAAATATTTCCCACTAGAAAAGTGGTAAGACTGCACCCTGTCAAAGGCGGAAAACTTTCAAGACCGGAAAAACAGGGCAGTCCCACTGAGTTCCGGCTCTCACAGGTTTCCCCTTCTCCTCCAGACTCCGTTTGGCTGGCCATTTTGCCACTACCCAATTAGTTCCCGGGAGTTCTGGTGGCATATGCCTAAGGCATTTATTTGACTGCTAACCAGAAGGCTGGCGGTTCAAGCCCACCAGTCACTCCTCGGAAGGAAGATGGAGCAATCTACTTCTGTAGTGGTATCGCCTTGGAAATCCAAGGCGGGGTCGCTATGAGTCAGGTCTGACTCGATGGCAGGCAGTGAGTTAGTGAGTATGAATTAGTTCCTATGACCTGTGTCAAGAATGGCAGAAACCCCTTGGCACCTGCTACAGCTATGGCTTGTAATCAACATATGACATTAACCAGGCAGATATTTTATTCTGACATCTTGAATACGGACAGCAGCTACAGAGATACCCCATCCACACACTGGCAGTAAAGAGAAACTTGCTTTGAACTGTCTGTGAACACTGATGAAAGTGCCTTCAGATCTAGCAGGGTTTTCTTATCTTGGGAGAAAAACAAAATGGAAGATTTCACTGGATTCTGCTTCTCCTCTACAATTAACTGTCCAAATATTTAAGGAATTGCTTTTGTATCCTTATCATCCATTCCCTCTTAAGCTCCCTGTAATATGGCTTTGTGCCTTTGTCGTCCCTACTCCCCACCCCATCTAGAGGCTTCCAGCTACTCAACAACAAAGGTCTTTCCTCTGACATCTCTGCTCTGTGTAGGATAGCCCCACCCTGTCTGAAGCCCTCCTCTGACTTTAGTAACACAATCCTCTTTTGCTCTTCTATGTTCATTTATGGCCAATAGATACTCTCTCAGCAATTGTCTGGTGCTGGGAAGACTGAGCTTGAAATCTTGTCTCACCAAGTTACGAGATTCAGGAAACATTTCTGGTTTCCAATGAACGCTCCAAAGGGCCATGCTTTAGGAAAAAGGACCACCTCCCAGTAAGGCAAAATCTTAACAGATCTGGCCTCACAGAGCCTATCAACTGATGAAGCATTTGAGGGAAAGGGGGAAATCCTACAGAAAGACTTAGTTTTTAGCCTGGAAGGCAGGGGAGGATGGAACCAGAACCTTTAACTAAGGCTTTGTTGCTCAGATGGAGTAAGGATGGGGTGAGGAGGGAAGGGGAAAGGAAGAAGGGATTGGAAGCACCACTTAGACAATTAAACCTGAGGTGTAACAGGGTCCAAGGGGAGATGTGCAATGGGAAAGAGTAAGTATCCGGTACTTGGGAGCTGAGGACCATGGAGTGACAGTCTGGTAGGGCAACATGTTAAGGGAGGTGGGTCTGTTGATGGCAAAGAAGTAATTTATGGGCACCTATTATGTTCCTAGGAGCTCTGGTGGCAAAGTGCCTAAGGCATTTGACTGCTAACCAGAAGGCTGGTGGTTCAGACCCACCAGCCACTCCCCAGAAGGAAGGCTGGGCAATCTACTTCAGTAGTGATCCTGCCTCAGAAACCCAAGGAGGGGTTGCTATGAGTCGGATCCAACTCCACGGCAGTGAATTGGGTTTTGGATTACGTTCCTAAGGAGGTCTGGTGGTATAGTGGTTAAAGCATTGGGCTACTAACCAAAAGTTGGGTAGTTCAAACCCACCAGCCATTCCCTGGAAGAAAAATGAGACAGTCTGCTTCTATAAAGATTTAAATCATTGGAAACCACATGGGGGTCACTATGAATTAGAAATGACTTGATGGGAGTGAGTCTGGTTTTGGTTTACTATCTTCCTGGCATGTTATTATGTGTTTTATTTATACTGTCTCGATTATGTATGAGACAGGTATTATCTTCATTTTTACAAATTAGGAATTCAGAGCTCATAAAGGGTAAGTAATCTGTCGAAAGTTACACTATTAGTTAGGAGCCCTGGTGGTGCAATAGTTAAGTGTTTGGCTGCTAACTGCAAGGCTGGGATTGAAAACAACTTGGCACTTCTGTGAGAGAAAAGACCTGTCCCTCTGCTCCTAGATTCAGGCCTAGGAAATCTGACAGACCAGGTCTGCCCTGTCAAGTGGGGTCGCTGTGAGTCAGAACTGTCTCAGTGGTACCTAATAACACTAACAACACACCAAGTGTTGGCCAGTTCAAACCCACCAGTTGCTTTAGAGAAGAAAGATGAGGCAGTCGGCGCCTCTAAAGATTGTTGTTGTTGTTGTTATGTGCCATCGAGTCAGCCCTGACTCATAGCGACCCCTCCTTGGGTTTCCGAGGCAGTATCACCACGGAAGTAGATTGCCCCATCTTCCTTCCGAGGAGTGGCTGGTAGGTTTGAACCGCCAGCCATCTGGTGAGCAGTCAAGTGCCTTAGCCACTATGCTACCAGAGCTGTAAAGATTACAGCCTTGGAAAGCTGTGGGGTAGTTCTTTTCTACCTTCTAGGGTGGTGATGAGTCAGAATTGACTTGATGGCAGTGAGTCTTGGTCTGGTATTAGTAAATGGTAGAGCTGAGATGTGAAATCAAGACTAACTGCCTCCAAAGCTTGTTTCCTTTCTATAATTACAGTTATTACAATGGAACATTCAGGGAAGGCAGTGGTATGTGTGCTGCAAAAGCAACTGGCAAAGAATGTTAGAAAGCAAAAAGACTTCTAGTAAAGACTAAGAGATTTACTATAGATCAAGGAGGATATTATATAAAAGCGGTGTCAACAATGGAATACTATGCAACACTAAAGAATAATGCAGAATCTGCAAAACACCACACAATGTGGATGAACTTATGCTGAGTGAAATAAGTCAATCACAGAAGGCCAAATACTGCATTAGGTCATTATGGTAAAAAGTCAAGGAAAGGTTTCTATATGGAAGGAAATTTTCTTTGTTGATTACCAGGGGTGGGAGGGGAAGACTGCAAAAAAAAATTTAATTAATTAATTAATTAAAAAGATAAAATAGAAGGGGTGTCAACTGAGCTAAATAAGAGCATACAAGTCCTCAAATATAAATATAAGAGTTGTAAAAAGGGAAATGATACAAGGTGGAACTAGGCTGGTTTCATAGAGCTCATAGGGCACATTACAACACTGGAGAGAAAAGGGTTTGACTCCTGTTAAGTCAAACAGAATAAACACACTTTACACTTTGATTACAGATAGGAGGCTTAATTACAATAAGGAACTAGGGACAGGAGACAAAGTTCATCTAAAGAACAGATGTGGGGGAAGGGAACAGGAACAATCTAAAAAACCAGCATGAGGAATCAGAGGGTCAGACTTTTTTCAGCTGGAAGGAATTTAGAAGTCATCCAATCCCTCTCATTTCTGAGAGAAAATATTCAAGTAGCCCTTTTTTCCTGGACAAAAATAAAGTTCATTGCAGAGACCTGGAGGTGAGAAGACACAATGGCCAGAAAGAACTAATTTGTACATGATTTAAAAACAAACTCTTAACATTCCCATTTTACAGATAACGTAGCTGAGTCTCAGTAAGAAGTGATTAATATCCAACATGTTCAAAGCACTATGAAGAATAGAAACTATCTTCTGATTCCCACTAGGGTTTTAGAGTCCAACATTCACTTAAGATTCCTGAATGTCAAAGAAATGAACAATTTTTATATAACAAGTATTTTCCAATAGTATCTAAAGAAGTGTAGGGATTAAGAGTCAGAAGCAAAGCAGGAACATAAATTTTAACTTGGTGGCCTGATAATGAACTTGCTTGTTCCCACAAGATGGAGCAAAACAAAGTAAGAATGAAAAGATATTTGAGATTAGAGGCACCCAAGAAAACCAAAAAGGGCAAAGGAAAGTTCGTATGAAAATATTAAATCTGATTTGAAAAGCTGTTACAAATTGACAACATTGCATAGACTTCAGCTCGGTAAAAGGTCTCCCACAGGCATTAACTAAGGTTGTTCTTACTCAATATATACTTAATAAGAACTTGAGAGGCCCGGCCCCTTAGAAGTGCAAGTGCTCCTGGTACCTGGTGTAACCACCAATTAAATCTGTCTCTGTGTTTTATCCTTCTAGGAAGGCTGAGTTCATACCTTGGGTTCTCTTCCTGTTTTGCACGAACTCTGAGCGCCGCAGAGAGCCGGGAGCTGTACGGCGAAAGCAACTGTTCCTTCTCCAAGTCTCTGGGCCATTTAATGTCCCCTCTTCCTCCAAACGCCAGCTATTCTTCTCTACTAAAGGGCTCTGCAGAATCCCAAAGTGCTGGTATCCTCGGTCTCTCCTGGGACACAGATGCTGCCAACCATCCTGGGCAAGCCCTCTGCTCCCAAGAGCTGTCACTCCTGGCATGTCCACACCACTGTACGCCACATTTTCCATGTAATGGAGAGAATCCGTCCCTCGGTCATTCTGAAATTTATTCTCACGGTTTGCAAAGAAAGTATCATAGGCTTTATCTTCTGTATTCCAGTTACCCTGATTCGTGGCCCGAGCCTTTGCCTGGAGGTGGATTTTATCATTTTGATAAACATTCCTGGCCCTGTCACAGTATTTAGATTCCTTATCTTCAATGGCACCATTCAAATCTGGGAAGGCCACGGATTGATCATTACTATTATGGTAATTCCCAGGCACATGGTATAAATCCTTGTGGTCTCTGTAATAAAAATTAGTTTCTTTACCATCCTCAAAGTTATCATTAAAATTCCTCTGGTCCCTATGCCAATTTTGAGGTTGACCAAAATTCCCCAAAGAATCACCCAAACCCTCGTAGCCGGTCCATCGTTCAGTTTGTTTAGAGTCCTCAGGATTACAATACAGACTCTTGTAATCCATGTAGCCATTAGTCTTTCTACCTTTGCTAACTTCCCAAGTTATATCTGGCCTTCCTGGAAGCCAACTGTCCTTAGTCCTGGAGCTCAGATTCCCATGCTCGACATTTTCTGAATTCCTGTAACCATCGGAGACTCTGGTCACACTTCGGTGGCACATCCAGTCCTCTCCATGCTCATTCATTTCCTCCGAGTCCATATAGCTTGGCTCACTCTGTTCAAAATCCCAGTATCCACAATCCCTTTTTCTGTAGGGCCAGTTCTGCTCCTTGGTTTTGTGCCTGGAATCCCGGTCATTTTCTCTCTGGAATCCATCCAGCCCTGTAAAGGTCCACTTCTGGAGACTCGTGCAATCCTCATACTCCCAGCTGGAGCTCCGGTATCCTTTCTCCTCTCTTCTTTCTTCTCTCATCTCCTGGGTTTCACACATACTCACTGTGCTCAGACACACGAGTTTTGCTTCTCTTTTCCATGGGCCTGGGTTGGGCAAAAATGTGCACAGATGCCGCTGAGCTTGAGGCTGTATCTGTCCTTCTGAAAATGTCTCCCAAAGCACTGGACACACTCTTCTGGCTACTCTGGTTGGAGCACCAGCACAAGGGTAGTTATTTCAACCTTACGGTCCAATCAGGGAGCCGCTCTATCTTTCCCCACAGAGGCCAGAAGATAATTAGTAACTAGCGTTCATGTGATTGGAGTAGGCAGCTTTGTTTGGTGTTTCCCTCAAGCTGGTCAAACTGGCTTGGCTACTTCATGTGGAGGTTGAAGCTTTCTGTTGCTTTAAAGGCTTGCAGAAAGAGCAGTAAGAAATCAAAACCACCCCCTTCCCATACTCTAGGTAAGGGCACATATCAGGCCAATTGGCTCCTTTCATCCCTTAGCAATCAATAAATGCTTTCCCCCGTTGCCTTTCAACTTGGCCTTTTTTGCCCTTTCCCCCAGTTCCGGTTTTTTCCGTTTTGGCCCCTTGACTTCTCAGCACAGAACTCTTCCTCCTTCGAAAGCTTTGCTTTTATGGGGTTCAAGTTACTAGTCAGTGCGCACTCAAATCGCAAACTGGTTCCTGCCTGTGGCTATGTTAAACATCCCACTGAGTGAAGAAAAAGCACTTCCTTGTACTCTGATCTGGTGTATTAGTAACTGTATAGCGCAAAAACTCTATCTGAGAAGAATACAGTTACATATGCCTTCATACTTCTCTAAGGAGCTCTGGTGGTGTAGTGCCGAAGCCATTTGACTGCTAACCAGAAGGCTGGTGGTTCAAACCCACCAGCCACTCCTTGGAAGGAAGACTGGGCAATCTACTTCTGTAAAGATTTACCGCCTCGGAAAACCAAGAAGCGGTCACAATGAGTCAAGTTGAATTAAATCGATGGCATGAATTTGGTGTTTTTTTTTTAAAGGCATGGTCTTTGCAGCACCTACCAGATGACTGGGTGGAACTATGAAGGGACTAGATAGCCTGTCAGTAATGTAAATATGGTACATGGCACCCTGTGGATGTGGAACCATAGAAATAGGTATCTGGAACCCTAATGTGGGTACTGGTCAGTTTTGTCATTCTACTAGGCCCTCCTCACTGTCATCAAGAGAGAGAAGCCAGAGTGGAGTGTGTCCTTGGATCCAAGATCCCTGCACTGAGACAACAGCAGAGAGAGAGCTCTGAGTTGTCAGAGAGATGGTGGCAGTAGTAGCGGCAGCAGGAATTAAGAGACCAGCACAAGACAGAGAGGCAGGCTTGCCAGTGCACAGAGCAAGAAAGCTGAGTGCCTTTGAGCAGGAGGCTTGCTGGTGGAGTGGGGTACACCTAGGTGCCCCTACTGCCAGAGCTAAAAGAGTTTTGTTACATTTGCCCAAGCAGGGTAGAGGCCAGGTCAAGAGGCCAAGGACCAACAGGAGGCATGTTGAGGGCATGGCTGAGGGGAGGCTGTCCTGATGGAAGAATTGCATCCTGAAAGCATTCCTGAACCTGAACTGTAGCCTGTTACTTCCCTAATAAACCCCATGATCGTGAGTATTGTCTGTGAGTTCTATGTGGCCAATGCAATGAATTATCAAACCCAGCAGAGAAACAGTGAGTGCTGTGGGAGGGACGGTTGGTGTCACAACTGGTAAAAAGGTTGGAGGGTGGCAGCATGTCTGGCCCCATAGGAATAAGTCTTGGGCTGCTGATGGTGACTGTATCTCCCCTTTGTGAGGTAAGGAGGTCAGAGGAAGACACGACCCCTGTGCCCTGTAGCACCATGATTCTATTTCCTTCACAACTTCTTTTTTCTCTCTTCAAATACCTAATATGCTATTATGCAACTTCTGGATTCTTTACTAATAGTTACTGAATGAACCTCTAAACTGCCAACCCTTCTGATTTTCACGCAGAGAGAATTTTTGCTTGTGTGTCTCCCATAACCCACAGCAGCAGCAGCACAAGCCCTGGTAGCCTCCACATTTCAGTGTCGGGCTAGGAAGCTGATAGAAGTTTTCTCTGATCTTCACTATCCTGCAAGGAAAGTATGCATTGTCTTCATTTTATCAGCGATTAACAAATCATTTCTGAGAGTTTGAATAATCTGTCCAAGGTCACGTAAACTAGTACATAGTAGGACCACAGTTTGAATTCAGATCTATTTGACTTCATGGCATTAGATCAAGGGGAGTACCTCAAGATGTAGTAAAACTGTACTCTCCCCGAAACCACAAGTGAATTCTAAAACAGAAACCAACCCCACTGCCAGTGAGTTGACTCTGGCTCATAGTGACCCTATAGGACAGAGAGAACCACCCTGTAGGGTTTCCAAGGCTGTCAATCTTTATGGAAGCAGACTGCCTCATCTTTTTCTGGTGGAGCAGCTGGTAGCTCTGAACCGCCAACCTTTGGTTAGCAGTTGAATGCTTTAACCACTGAGCCACCCAAACTCCCCTGTGGTCTAATTCAGAGGTGGACCACTCCTGAGGCAAGTTATGCATCTCCCTCCCTTCCTCTCCTCCCAAACCACCATCTCTCTTTGGCTCCAGTCCCAGCCTCCCTCTACCTGCCACAGTGCTATTCCTCAACACCCAGCCACAAGAGCACCCAGACTGGCATGGGAACAGGTAAGACTGTCCAACATTGTTTGACTCAGTAATCTAAAACCTTTTGTCTAAAGCCAACAGAGATTGTGATTTGGTTGACCTATACAAAACTCACTGCCATGGAGTTGATTAGATTCACAGCAACTCCTCCTTGGGTTTCCAAGGCGGTATCTCTACGGAAGTAGATTGCCCAACCTTCCTTCCGAGGAGTGGCTGGTAAGTTTGAACCGCCAGCTTTCTGGTTAGCAGTCAAATGCCTTAAGCACTACACCACCAGAGCTCCCACAGGATAGCAAAATTATTTGGAAGGACAGCTTTCACCATAAGTTACACAGATGATGTAACATGTAGAGAGCACACGAGTTCAGCAATTAGGAGACTTCACTCCTAGATACTCAATTTCTGCTAAAAAGCAGTTGGTAGCTACGTTTTCTCTTACTGATGTCAGTTTTCTTATGTGTGAGGTGAGGAGTTAATAGTTGTCTGCCACTTTAGATCTAAAATTCTATAATTTCACTTATTTCTGATCCAATTAAACATTAGGATTAATCTTTCCCTATTATGCAAAAAAAAGTTCCTTCAGCAACTTAATATTTTTGATAAAACCAGCTTGATAAGAAAAACACGCCCTAGTAAATCAACTAAGAGAAGAGATAAAAAGAGGACTACATGGTGAGTTAGAAGAAGACTAATTATAAAATGATCCAGGGAAGAGGGTGTGATGCATTTCATCTCACAAGAAATGACTGTTGGACAAGTGGAGATGATTTAATAGCTGGTTGTGGTATGGGGACCCCACCCCTTTTGCTTTTCTAAAGCCTGTTGCCCTTGGGGCATTAAAAATGCAAACTGCCTCAGCTTAACCTCCCTATGACTATGGCTCCGAACTAATCAAAAGCTGTGAATGGGGCAGTGCATTTGTATGATCAATCTGTGTACAAAGACCCTCTAAAGTGGCTTAGAGAACTGGAAAGATAACCTGTCTGCTCTTCTCAGTCCTCGTGTTGCTGGTGAAATACAACCCTGGAGAGAGTTTATCAAGCTCCTCTGCTCTCCCTTTCACTCTACACAAGAGCAACATTCCACTGACTTCTCAACAGCCCTAAAGATTACAGCCAAGAAAACTCTACGGGGCAGCTGTGCTTGGTCACAGGGGGGTCAGAATTGGCGTGGACTTGACTGCACCACCAACAAAAATGCAGCACTCCATCCCTGATGTTTGTTCTTTGTCAGCAGAAGATAGGTTATCAGCTACAGCAACTATTGGCGTTACTTCAAGGATGGCTAGAGATACTGCTGTACACGATTTCAGAAGTGAACATGAGCCACAGGGTTCAGAAGGAGAGAGAAGAGGGAGAAAGCAGAAGGGGTTAAATGAAGAAAAGGAAGGGGATGGGGGAAAAAAAAAAACTAGCAGGAACCTGTAATTCTCTAAATTTTTTTAATGTCTCTAAATGTCCAGGCTGACCCCCCAGGTGACCAACTATTGCGCACTTTCTATGACTCAGCCCTCCTGTCACGTTCTGATTCCTGTAACCAGTTGCCATGGAGTCAATCCCCACGCACAGCAACCCTATGAGTCCTGCTTAGAACTGTGCTCTGCAGTTTTCAGTGATGTTTTGGAAGCACGTCACCAGGTCTTTCTGATTTCTTTAGAAGTGGATCACTAGGTCACTGGGTGGACTCAAACCTCCAATCTTGCAGTTAGTAGCCTAGCTATGAACCACATTAACCATTTCCACTACTACTCCTGATTCCTGTAGGTCTTGCTATTCTCCCCAGCTCCTTGCAAATACCTCTCTCACCTGACCTATGTTACTTCATTGCACATGTTTACTTGTTTATCTCCTTGTACCATACAGGACTGAAAGCTCCTTGAAGGTAAGGGCCATGTCTAACTTATCTTCCTATCTCCAGCATAGCGCTGTACTTAAATGTTTAAGGAATTGACGCTTGTAGCAGTTACTTGACACATGCTAGATGCTAAAGAGCAGTATAACTTAGAGGTAAAGAGTGTGGGCTTGGACAGCTGTGGGTTTGAATCCTGCCTTTGCCATTTACCAGCTGTATAATCCTGGGGAAGTTAATCCTTCTAAGCCTGTTTCTCCATCTTCTCACGATCAAATCTAACCTACCTGCATCTGTGCTCCACACTCTACTGTCACAATGGAGGAACTGTCTCTGCTCTGATTCAAGGCCAGTCTTTCTGCCAGTTCACAAGATTCCAGGCTCTGCTGACCTCCCAAAGACCACTCCAGCAGTAAGGCCCTTGGTTTCTTGCTTCTTCAATGTACCTGTGCTAATGGGTCAGTCTTATGAACCTGGGAATATATGGTAATGTTTTCCATCTTATCAACAACTTCCACTGGCCTCTCAATCCAGGGCTCTTCCAACTAGCCCCTCCAGCTACCACTCCATTTCGTTGCTTTCCTGTATAGTAAAACTACGAAAGGCTCCTGAGTAAGTCAAATACATGCTGTCTCTATTTCCGGACCTCTTGCTCTCTCATTAATCCACTACAGTAAGGTTTTGGTCCCATCACCATCACTGGCGGTTCAAACCCACCAGTCACTCCTTGGAAGAAAGACTGGACAATCTACTTTTGTGGAGATCTCTCTCTGAACTCAACTTTCACTGCTACTGAGTTGGTTCCCACTCATAGAGACCCCCTCCTTTCCATGAGGTATTAGCTACCGCCTTGGAATCCCAAGGAGAGGTCGCTACGAGCTCTGGTGGTATAGTGCCTAAGGCGCTTGACTGCTAACCGGAAGGCTGGTGGTTCAAATCCACCAGCCACTCCTCGGAAGGAAGGTTGGGCAATCTACTTCCATAGTGATACTGCCTTGGAAACCCAAAGGGGTCGCTATGAGTCAGATCTGACTCCACGGCAGTGAGTTTGGTTTTTGTTTTTGATCTCTACAGAAGTAGACTGCCCAATCTTCCTTCCTAGGAGTGGCTGGTGGGTTTGAACTGCCAGACTTCTAGTTAGCAGTCAAATGCCTTAGGCACTATGTCTCCATAGAGGTATCCCTGCCTCAGAAACCCAAGGAGGGGTCTCCATGAGTAGAATCAACTTGACAACAGTGAGTTTTGGTGTTATTATTATTATTATCCCTTCACTCAAATTGCTCTTGACAAGATCACCAAATTCAATGGTCATTTCTGACCATTCTGGCTTCTTGGGAGCTTTTGACATAATCACTTTCTCTTTCTTTTCTTGGCTTCAAGGACCTCAGGCTCACCTAACTCTCCTTCCATTTGACTGGCTGTTCCTTGCTGTCCTCATTGTTGGCTCACCTCCCTTATCTCCCACATTTCTAAACACTAGAATGGCCCAGGGCTAAGTTCTCCCCCACCCCAAGAGTTTTTTATGCCACAATGCAATCCATGTATACCAATGCATATATGTTATATGTGTCTGTGTATTACACATGGGTATGTGTGTACATATAATATGCACCTAGGATAAGTTCCAGATCATATTCTCTTATGTACCCAAATACGTAGTACAGAAGTCAAGAGTTACTGATGCGTCTAAGAATGTGGTTTCCATGCTTATTCAGAGCAGTTGCCTCTCAGTCGAAGAGTTAATTAGGAGGAGTTGTAAAAAAGATCCTATTGTTTATGCAAAGTTGTTGCATAGGATGTCAATACTGCTACAGTCTCTGGGTGTCTGGAGAGAGGGTCTGGAAGAGAGGGAGAACAAAGACACTTACGACAGAAAGGAAAGCGTGTGCACAGAAGAGACTAAGCACTGGTGAGAAGAGACAGACCGGGAGGGCAGAAGATAGAAACAGAAAAAGAGAGTCTGGGAGTGGTATAAACAGAAGTAAAACTGGAATATATGAAAACAGATGTTTTAGGGAAAATGTGATACGTTCTAAAAGCAAAACAAAACTAGAAACCCAAACTCATTGCTGTCATGTCACTTCTGACTCATGGAGACCCCACGTGTCACAGAGCAGAACTGAGCTCCCTAGGGTTTTCTTGACTGTAATCTTTACAGAAGCAGATGGCCAGGCCTTTCTTCCCCAGGCCACTGGGGGGCGGTTCGAACTGCCAACCTTTGACTTAGTAGTCAAGTGTAAACCATTTATGCCACTCAGGGGCCTTCTTGATATATTTGAAGAGGTGTAAATGTTCTAAATGGGATAGGATTGTATATAGAGTGTTCTGGGGCCAGGGGACCTTAAAGGGTCATAATAGGGGTCAAGTGAGAGTTCAAACAAGAGACTCTGCAACCATGAGCAGCGTGGGTATTACTAGCATGAATGAGTAAATCAGTAAACACTCTGGAAACTTGAGTAACTTCATGATAAGTTAGCAGTCAAAAGCATATCTGTAAGAAAAGACTAAATATTTTTTTAAAAAATATCATTACATCAAAATATTCTCAACCCATGGCTGTATGCAATCTAGTGAACAGTTTGCAAGAGAAGAGAGCAGAGAAAAAAATGTAATGACTGGCATGTTATTTTGAAAGTATAATGTCAAAAGTCAGTTGGAATCCCTCCTCCTTGAATTTGAGTTTTTCAACTGTTTCTTCCTACCACCAAGCCCTTAGGTTGAAACACGATGACAGTATAGCAGGACACACAAAAACGCACAGAAGGCTGTGCACTGAAAAAGACCTCGATCTGAACCCTAGCCCCACCATTACTCTGGGCAAACCTTGGTTTCCTCGTCTGTAAAATGTGGACAATGTTGAGGATTTGGCAAAGTGTATAAAAGGACCTGACACACTGTTTCACAAGTAACACACTGAAACCTGTGAGAGCCGGAACTCAACGGGACTGCCCTGTTTTTCCAGGTCTCCCAAGTTTTCCACCTTTGACAGGGCACAGCCTGACCACTTTTCTATCACTCATTTTAGTGGAAAAAAATGTGATTTTTCCTTCTCTGAAGGTTTCTGCTTTTCATAGGTTCTGGCTTTTGCAGGTTTTACAAGTAGGTGCTCAATAAATTATAATTATAGTCACTGTCCTAATCTTTCTGTTCTTGGCTTTCAAAAAGCTCATGGTAAGTGTTCTGGTTACCTAGTGCCACTCTGACAGGAATATGCCACAAATGGGATGGCATTAACAAACAGGAGTTTATTCTCTTACAGTTTGGAGGCTTATAAGTCCAAGTTCAAAGTGCCAGACGCTAGGGGCTGGGTGAAAGCCCCTCAACCTTGGGGTCCAGCTCTGCCTCCTGCTCCTGGCCCACTTGAGCTAGAGGCGTTGCTCCACTCAGACAGTTGCTGTCTGCTGAGGCTGAGAAGCCCAAGGTTGACAAGTAAAAAGGCACAGTCCCAATGTTACCAAACCACACAATAGGCCATTAATTTAAGTCCATTTTAAGTCCCAAGGTCAACAGAGCATGGCAGGCTGCTGAATAACAACATGGCTACATGCAGGGTCCAAGCGTGCCACAGATGAGAGACCATTCCCCAAGGCTTCTGCTTATATACAGGAAGCAGACCACATTCCCTAAGGCAGTTACTCAGCTGCTTGTGGTAGATCCCACCATGGAATTGATTACCAGTCTCATCATGGGGAATACTACCACCAGCTGCCCAGCCACTCAACCAGGCCCAGCCTAGTTGACACACAACTGAACTCACACAACAGTGAGGTTCGGCCCCTTGCCCTCTTCTCTTTTCATCTATTTACACTCACTCTTTTTTTTTCCCCTATAATCTCACTGAGTCTCAGAGTTTTAAATAATGTCTGTGTGCTGTCAATCCCTGAACATAGGTCTCCAGCTTTGACCTATTTCCCTTCCCTGCCACCAACCAGCACCTCCTGGAGTCTTCACCGTATCAGTTAATGGCAACTTCAATCCTTTCGGTTGCTCAGTGTCACCTTCGACTCTTCTCCTCCTCTTTCATCTCACATCCAATCCACCAGCACATCCTGTTGACTGGCTCTGATGCAAAACATACCTAAAATCGAGCACTTTCCATCATCTCTACCACTAACACCCTGGTCCAAATGTCCATCACTTTTTGCCTGGATCACTGTGACAGCCTCCTAACTCGTCTCCCTCTTCTGCCTTTGGGTCTCTTCAGCTGATTCTCAACTCTACACTCAGAGTGTGACTCTTAAACTATACGTTAGTACCATTACTTTCCTGTTCAAAACCTTCCAGTGGGCCCCGTCTTACTCTAAATGATGACCTACAAG
>NW_006921651.1:7004747-7005815 GCF_000298275.1 Orycteropus afer afer | reverse complement strand
TGATCATAAATGCCTCCTACTGTTCTACCCTGACTCTAGATGATAATTCCAAACCTAAAATTCCTAATTCTCAGTGAGAGTCAGACACCAACTTATCTAGAACTACCAATGCTAGGCTTTTTGTTTCTATTAGTTGAACTCCAGGTAAGTGGAAAAGATTATCAACTTCATCACTTAGTACCACTACATTCATCCATGTATCCACTTAAAAACACAACACAATGTTCCCACACACAGATGACAGAGAATTGCAGTGGAACACTAACAACAACAACAACAACAACAACCAAACTCATTGCCATTGAGTCAATTCTGGCTCATACCAACTCCAATTGGGTTTCTGAGGCTGTAAATCTTTATAGAAGTAGATCACCCCATCTTCCTTCTGTGAAGTAGCTGGTAGGTTTGAACTGCTACCTTCTGGTTAGCAGCCAGATGCCTTCTCCACTACGCCGTTGTTGACAAATTCTTGATTCCTGGAATCTGGGAGATCTTTGTTCTACCACCTGTCTATGTAATGCCCAGATAGTTTACAAGTATATCTAGAAACCTATAAGTATGGAAGGTAAGGGGGAATCCTGGAATGGCTACGGCTTTGGAGATGGAGCCCCCAGCCAAGGTTTCCTTGGAATTCCTTTTCAGGCACTCTGAAATTATTAAGATATCTGGTATTCCCCCAAGAGCTCAGGTGTTCATTAAGTGAATGTCCTTAGGGACCTCTGTAATAAGCATTGATGCTTGTGCTTTAGCATGAAGGTCAATGTTGCTACTGCACCTGTGCAGCACAGGTGAGCCCGGGGCCCAGATGCCTAACTGTTCCTAAATCCATCATATTGTTTTTGCTCCAGAACACCCTCCTACTGCCACATCTCTGATTTGGGGTCAGGGCTTCCAACTGTAGTGAACCAGTTTGAAGCCTTGGTTTGGGATTCCCACATAATGGTGTCCATCCGCATGGAGGTCCTTCCCCAAGACATTCTGGACAGAGATTTCCTCTCTTTCTGCAATACCACCTGCTTTCCATTTTTTCAGAAAACTACTCCATTTTTAGCCTTCCAATAATACTCT
>NW_006921651.1:7002688-7004157 GCF_000298275.1 Orycteropus afer afer | reverse complement strand
AAGCAGTAGTCAAAAACATCAGTGTACTGCAGTGGCTGCAAAAGACCTCTGTATAGTGTCCAAAAGCAAACATGTCACTTTGAGGACTAAGGTGCACCTGACCCAAGCCATGGTATTTTCAATTGCCTCATATGCGTGTGAAAACTGGACAATGAATAAGGAAGGCTGAGGAAGAACTTTGGATTATGGTGTTGGCAATACTACTGAATACACCACGGACTGCCAGAGAATGAACATATCTGTCTTGGAAGGAGGAGAGCTAGAATGTTCCTTGGAAGCAAGGATGGCAAGACTTCATCTCTTGTACTTTGGACATGTCATCAGGAGGGACCAATCCCTGGAGAAAGATGCTTGGTAAAGTTGAGGGTCAGTGAGAAAGAGGAAGACCCTCACTCAACGAGATGGACTGCCACAGTGGCTACAACAATGGGCTCCAACATAGCAATCATTGAAAGGATGCCACAGGACAGGTAGTTTTGTTCTGCTGTACACAGGGTCACTGTGAGTAAGAACCCAGTCGACAGCACCTGACAACAAAGTAGAAATAGGTATGTGCACTTGGTCTGTCAACCTGATTCCAATCTCTCTAGACCACATTCTTCTGCTTCTGTTACTAGTATCCTGCAATGCTAAATCCTCAGACAACTTTTATTATTTACTTTCTAGATGACATGTAGATGGCTGAGAGGGCTCTGGCATACATGCCAAAAGTGACCAGCAGTCATGTTCTCTTGGGGCCTTGGACCAACTGCTGTTGCCTCATCTTCTATCTTTCCCACTTTATACACTGTTTCTCCTGTGAGTCTAGTGAATCTGAAGTAAAGGCTTTAGAGGCTAGTCACCCCTAAATTAAGGATGTAATTTGAATTTTTTAATGTGCCAGGTGCAAAGCAGTAAATTATAATAGTTAAAAACATGAATTTTAAGCCAGATACAAGAGGTCATATATTGCATGGTTCCATTTACATGAAATCTCCAGAAATCAGTAAATCCACAGACACAGAACATAGATTGATGGTTGCCTAGGACTGAGGGTAGGGAAGTGGGGAAAGGATGAGGAGAAACTACGTAATGGCGATATGTTTCATTTTGGAGTGATGGAACTGTACTGGATCTAGACAGAGCTGATGGTTGCACAGCACTGTGAATATACTAAATTCCACTGAATTGTTCATTTTGTGTTGATTTTGTTAGGTAAATTGCACCTCAATAAATTAAAAAGCCAAGAAGATAAACATGAGTTTAAATCCCAGCTCCCTTGGCAAGCTGCTTTATCTCTGTAAGACTTAGTTTCTTCACTTATAAAATAGGGATACTAATTATCCCAGTATCTTTGGAGTAGCTGGGAAGATTCTATGTGTACGCAGATGGTAATAAATTCTTACTAATAAGTTAATAAATGTTAAATATTATTATTAACATTGAAATTTAGTCCTTGAACCACAAAGATACACAAGATGCAGTTTTCT
>NW_006921651.1:7001505-7002508 GCF_000298275.1 Orycteropus afer afer | reverse complement strand
TGTGGTAACAGGATGAGAAATTAGGTAATAAAAAAGCAAATCATTCTGTAATTGTGGATCGAAAGCATGCTGCCACATAGATCAATCTAGAAAACACTATGCTGAATGAAATAAATCAATCGCCAAAGGACAACTAGTGTATGATCTCACATACATGAAATAAATAAATACATAGAAACCAAAGATTAGGTGTTACGAGGGGTTTGAAAGAGGAGGGAAGGGGGAGTTTTCACTTAGGGGGCATTGAGTTTATGTAAATGATGGTGGAATAGTTTAGAAAAGGTGACAAGGATTGCACAATATGAAGAATGGCATCAATGTCCCTACATTGCATGTTCAAAAATTGTTGACTTGGTCAAGGTTTTGTTGTGTATGTTTTTTACCATAATGAAAAAATTTTTTAAAAAAAGTATCAAAAGCATGGTATCCCCTATATGGGTAGGCTGTTATTTAGACTTATAGGTCTCCAAGAATAAGTATGTACTATTTTCCCATCGGGAGCTCTGGTAGCATAGTACCTAAGGCACTTGACTGCTAACCAGAACACTGGCGGTTCAAACCCACTAGCCACCCCCCGGATGGAAGGTTGGGCAATCTACTTCTGTAGTGATACTGCCTCGGAAGCCCAAGGTGGGGTTGCTATGAGTCGGGTCTGACTCAACGGCCCATAACAACAACATTTCCCCATCACTTACCTCTAAGTTGCTGGAGTTCCATGTCCAAACTTTCAATATTACTCTCATAGAACTCAAGGTTCTCAGGGGTCTCTGCTCTCAATGATTCATCTTCCTTCTCCTCGAGCATGAAGTTGAGCTCTTCTTGAGGCCCGCTATACATATCCAAGTCCTGCTCCATTTCTTGAATCCTCACCAATACTAAGGGACATTGGGAAGTTTGGTCCAGGGTCCCTTCCGTATTCTCAGGGCTCTCCTTCTCTGGAGTCTCACAGCTAGGATGGTTACAGGCTAGAAGCTTGGAGGATGCTGTATTCATCCTCTGCTGT
>NW_006921651.1:6995465-6996760 GCF_000298275.1 Orycteropus afer afer | reverse complement strand
AAACCCACCAGCCACTCCTCGGAAGGAAGGTTGGGCAATCCTACTTCCGTAGTGATACTGCCTCGGAAACCCAAGGAGGGGTCGCTATGAGTCAGGGTCGACTCGATGGCAAATAACAACAACAACAACAAGTTGTCCACGTAGAAACTGTTGAATTGCGATGGATATGTTTTGCTGTGTATATCCTCAACAACAACAACAACATAAATAAAATTTAGAAAAAAAATTAACTGGAAAATATGTTTTGACTTCTCAGGTTAAATAGCTAAAATGATAAATATCAATAACAAAAGCAAAAGCTCTTTGGGATCTCAATAACTTTTGAGTGTTGAGTGATTTTGAGGACAAATAATTTAGAATTACAGAAATGCAACAATAAACAATGGTCTCACAGTCCATTCTACTGAATCAGTACATAAACGATAAAAGAATATATTCAGCTCCAATATATCTTTTTGGGTATGGGTTTGTCATGAATCTAATTTCTCAAACTCCATCATTTATTATCAAATAAGAGACAGTAAATAAAGAAGTCTCCAGGAACAGGTTCTGTTTTAGAGATACTGGGGGTGAGCAAGAGGCTTTTTATTCATTTTCTCCAGAGGCCCTTCTTAAACTATCCCTGTTCTAAAAACAGACCATAATGAAATCTTCAAAGATGGTTCCGATAAACAAAACTTTTTGTTTTTAAAAACTACCAGTATTTCCAGTATTTCTATTTCAGGTTATCTTCCCAAAACACAGGGTATCTGTTTTACAGTTGAAGAAGCTGAGGTAAAGGATAAAACTTTGTTTCTAGAAAAAAATGAAATTAAAGTTCAATCTTAGGAGTCACCTCAGTTAAAAAAATTATAGTTTTATAACTAATGGTTGTATAGCAAATTTTTAATTGTCTGATTATGAACGATTCATTTCATGTAGTATTAATTTTAATCTCATTTAACCTTCCTTTCACTCTGAACCTAAGTCAACGTTCCCTGCCATGAGCTGAGGTGTTCAAGGGATGTAGGGGGCGTAAGAAAAAGAAAACCAAAGTGACAACATGTCCAGAAAAATCACAATTCATCTTACAGTCAAGCACATTGAAAACTGGTCAGCTTCAGGGTATCAATTCACATGCTGTTGATTTTTTAAAAATTAAGTCTGCTCTACCTTCTCGAGTAGAGTCCTGGGATTACGCAAATAGTTAAGCATTCAGCTGCTAACTCAAGGTGGGTGGCCTGTCTTCAACCAGAGTTACCTCAGAAGAAAGGCCTGGCAACCTATTTCTGAAAAATCAGCCACTGGAAGTCCTA
>NW_006921651.1:6994095-6995250 GCF_000298275.1 Orycteropus afer afer | reverse complement strand
TAGTGCCTGAGGCATCTGACTGCTAACCAGAAGGCTGGCAGTTCAAACCCACCAACCACCCCTTGGAAGGAAGGTTGGGTAATCTACTTCCGTATCGATACTGCCTCGAAACCCAAGGAGGGGTCACTATGAGTCGGAGTCGACTCGAAGGCAGTGAGTTTTGGTTTTTTTAAATCTTCCCTCCAGAACTGGCTTCTTGCTGCTAATTTCCTTTCTCCTCCTAATTTCTTCTTTCAGAATACTTCTCCCATCCATTACTTACTCTTTATTACCACCCTAGACTGACTCTCACATCTCATTCTTAAACCTTGGCTCAGACATTGTCTCAGTCATGGCCAAAGTAACCTATTGCCAAAGCTTTCTCTAACAATCCTATTGTTGTTGTTGTTATGTGCCGTTGAGTCGGTCCCGACTCATAGCAACCCCTCCTTGGGTTGCCGAGGCGGTGTCACTACGGAAGTAGATTGCCCAACCTTCCTTCCGAGGAGTGGCTGGTGGGTTTGAACCTCCAGCCTTCTGGTTAGCAGTCAAGTGTCTTAGGCACTATGCTACCAGAGCTCCCAATCTATTCTTACTAACTGAAAATTTTTTTTTTTTTTTAAAGTTTGCTCTGGACACTCTGAAGAGTTTAGTTCCTAAACTCAAAAAGCTAGTCTGAGGTTTTTATCCCAGTGCAACCTGGCATTCACATCTACCCATGACTCTCTCCTCAGCTGTTCAATGATCTCACCTATGACCTCACCTATGAGATCCTATTGCACACAAGGGAACTGTCACCGCCCCCATACAAACCATTCTCATTACTGACTCCAAATCTTTACGCATGTTGTACTCTTTCTTCATCTGAAACCTTAGCATCCTTCTCTAAAAAATCTTAGAAGCCACAGTCACTTTGGCTGTCTGTAGTCTACAAAAAAGTTGCTACTTATGTCACTAATTCTGACTTGCGTTTTTATATACTACAGTGTAAGGTTTTATCCTTAGTGGTAGACACCCAATACATTTTCAGATTTGTTATTATTTTTATGAGATGTTCCTGAAAAACAGAGTCTTGGGCTTATGTTTCTTTATTCCTTTAATTTATAATTCAAACTTGGGGTCCTGAGAATTATAACAAGTAATTTTTCCCCCACTGGCCCTAAGGCCATTCCACTG
>NW_006921651.1:6992152-6993490 GCF_000298275.1 Orycteropus afer afer | reverse complement strand
TTCCCGTAACAAGCCCAAGCTTTTTTCTTTCCTCCTTGCGGCTTCGTTGTCACTCACTCGTTTTGTTACTCTCTCTCTCTTTTCCCCTCTGTCTGGCAGAGCACCAGTGCCACTGGCCACCTACACGGACTCTTCTAGGAGACAGTCTTGTTTCTGAGTTTAAATGTAACTCAAATACAACAGGAAGAGGAGAAAGAGTGACATCTACTGGAAGAACCACTGTGGTTCCAATTCCAGATTGAAGCTCCCTGGAAAAACTGACAGACACATAAAACTTCATACACAATTATCAGGGGGGAAAAGGCATGTGAGACACATCTACCAACCCAAAGTAAAGAATGGTAAATAAATAAATAAATAAATTTAACATTTATTGAATGTGCACCTTGTGTCAAATGCCTTCCGTGAACAACCTGATTTAACCCTTGTAACTACTCTCAAGTAGGTATTATTATCCCCATTTTGTAGATAAGAAAACTGAGGCTAAGCACTTAATTAACATGCCCAAGGTCAATGACAGTTATTAAGTGGCAGAGCTGGGTTTAAGCCTAGGGCTGCCAGAATCCTTATCCCCTAAGCTATACTGTCTGTTCCCAATGTGTGCGTGTGTGTGTGTTTTCTCTTATTAATCCTAATGATATTTCTGAAAGGTAAGGAAATGATAATCAACTAAAAAGGCAGCATGGTAAAACACAACTACCTAGAGGTCACACAACATTATCCCTCACACTCTTAAGGTTTCCAAATCCCTTCTTGACATATATTATATCATCAAAGTTTTGTTTTGTTTACATACAAGGGGAGAACTGCACTGCTACCCTTAATGTTACTAAGAAAAGATAAAAACACAACAGAGGGCGGGATTAACAGCACCAGAGGATAAAAGAAATTATTTATGAGCCAAAACACTCATCTAACAGAAAAACAATTTTCAGTCTAAGAAGTAGAAGGGCCAATCCAAGCACTAAACGTGTAGATAAGGAAGCCTAGACTCAACTCTTATAAACTATGTGCGGTATGAAAAAAATACTCTCACTTTTAATACATGATCTGTCATGTATTAAAAAACTACAAGAAGAATTAAAACCATTCCTGTATCTGATACTACACTTCCCAGGGGGGAGCGGGGAAAAGCACACTGAGTTGTTGTTGTTGCTGTTGTTGTTAGGTGCCACAGAGTTGGTTCCAACTCATAGCGACCCTACATACAACAGAAGGAAACAATGCCCAGTCCTGCGCCATCCTCACAATGGTTGCAATGTGTGAACCCACTGTTACAGCCATGGTGTCAACCCGTCTCACTGAGGGTCTTCCTTTTGGGGTAGGTACACCTAACTT
>NW_006921651.1:6988037-6989842 GCF_000298275.1 Orycteropus afer afer | reverse complement strand
CCATACCCTCTTGGTAACTGCTGCTCAGCCTCTGTGTCTCAACTGAGATACTATTTCTATCAGGAAATAATCTATAATCTCCCAAATGTGGGTTTATGTCCCTTTTAAATGCATCTATAGTACCCATTACTTCCTTTCTCGTAGCACATGACATTTGGGCTATAGCTGCCATTAACTGCCTTCCTTCTAGAAGGTAATCGCCATGGGGGGTAAACTGTATCTATCCTGATTATCATTCTATTCCCTGGTGGGCATTCAGCAAATGTTTGTTGAATGAATGAATAAACAAATGGCACAACTTTCAGCCAAATGACAGACAGCCCCATAAAATGAACAATAACGCCAGGGAGGTATGCACTCATTAGAACAATCAACCATATGAGATCCAAAAGGCAGCATTTGCCAGGGTTAAAGCTCCGAAGGCAGGAAGGGACAGGAAAGAAGGACAAAGGGAAATGGTAACCACAGGGAGGAAGGGGGAAGAGTGCTGTTAGATTGTGGGGCTTGCCATCAATGTCACAAAACAAAATGTGTATGAATTGTTGAATGGAAAATCAATTTTCTACGTAAGCTTTCACAAATCACAATTGAAAAACTACAGTAGCAAATGACAAAGGCTATTCTAAGGACAGCATAACATACTCCAACCCAGACTTACATAAATATATGTAAGTCAAGGATTGGATTTACATAAGTGCATATGGGGTGGGAAAAAGTGCCACCGTTCCCTATGCTAATTAATGGAAGAAATTGGTGTTACCATTTTGTAAACAATTGATGAAAGGTAAGCTCGTGTATATCAGTGGAAGGTAGGTAGCATCTAGGGTAGGTAATAGCTTTAATAACTTTTGTCCAACCAAGAACCCAAGAAGGGGTAAACATGATTAATCAAGTTACCTTGAAAAGAATGAAATATTGGGTGGAAATATAGTTAAAAGAAGGCAGCCAGGGAAAACAAGGTGGAGAGTACCTACGTTGCATAAATCAGAGATAAAAACTGGATGTGAAAGGCAATGGCAAACGAACAGGCTGTTGTGAACACAGGAGGATTGCATACTGTGAGAAGAGAAATAACCACCGAACCCAAAGGACAAAGAACTGCGAAGGGAAAGGAAAGGGAAGACAGATGTGAATAGAAAACCGCGCTGGGGCAGCTGGTGTCCAACCACTTCATCCTCTGGAAGGAACCACTAAGGAGAGGTAGAATGATACACAGAAATTCTCTCCTCATTGGCAGAGACCACAGTAGGAATGTCTAAGGGAAACACAAAAGGATTCTGAAGCTTGTAGACTTGAGCTTCCCATTTAACTTTTTTTAATACAGAAAGAAGGAGACTCTGTGGTCCATTTTGTACATGGGGAACCACAGACCTCTTACCTGTAACATCTTCTTTCTTTCCTAGAAGCCAAAATTCATCAACCACTGCCAGCACCTCGATGACATCACCCACAAAGAGGGGCAGTTCTTCAGATACACTTGGGCAGAAGTCAAAGATGGCACGAACCACTGAGCCAGCCTCCATGCTGTATAACCTGGAAAGAAATGGCAAAAGGAACAAGCCAGCACAAACACTCAGAGCATCTCTAATACAAATCTACTTCTTTCATTTTTTTATTTATTTAGTGATTTGGGTGGGAGTTTACAGAGTAAATTCATTTTCCACTCAACAGCTCGTACACATTTTGCTTCATGACATTGACTGCATGTAATCCCTGTAGTGTAACAGCTCTCTTCCCACTTCCTCCCCATGGTTACCTTTTCCCTGTGACCTTCTTTCCTATGCATTCCCACCCTCTGAGCTCTC
>NW_006921651.1:6985305-6987507 GCF_000298275.1 Orycteropus afer afer | reverse complement strand
CAAAACATATACCAAATTCAACAATTTCGACATGTGCAATTCAGTGAAAGTGATTACATTCTTCAGGTTGTACAATCATTCCTGCTGTCCTTTTCCAAATTATTCTTCACCATTAACATACACTCACTGCCCCCTAAGCTTCTTATCTAACCTTTCAAGTTGTTGTTGTCTCATTTATTTCTTTAAATATAGTAATTTCCTCAAGTACATCTGGGGAGGCAGGATCTTATAACAAGGGTTGATGAGGATAAGGTACCAAAAGCTAGACTCTGGAAGGCCCATGGAAGATCCCACTGCTGATCTGGGATGGGACTGCCAGCTGAGCCACCTGTCTCTGGATGGACCAGAAGGATGTAGGCACGGAGCCATGTCAGCAGCAACCACCACAACCGACCAAGGCCTCCCCCCATTTTCTGTGCCAGGCTTGTTGTTTGATCCAAGGGAGGGGAAAGCAGCCCAGAAAATTAAACACAGTGGACTTCTTCCAAATCATACCAATAATAATCTCCTCAAACATTTTTTCATTTGATTCTCAAAGTCACGCTGAAATTAATAAAAGTAACTTATATGCCTGAGTTATAGAAAAGATACAAGATGGAAAAGGGAAATGGAGGCTTTTCAGCATGCCTGAGGAGGGCTAGTAAGGAAACTGACATCTTCAAGCACTAGGCAACAGGGTACTTTTTAAATGCCACATTTAAAAATGCCAATGTGGCATTTAAAAAGTACCCTGTTGCTTGGTATTAAATGTGGTATTTAAAAAGTAGAGATTTAAAATAAGGCATCTGATGCATTCCCCAGAGCCATCTTAGAGAAAACTGAGGCTCAGCAAGGTTAGAAACTTAATTTGTGCAAGATCACAGAGCCTGTGAGCAGCGGGGCCAGGATTCAAACTGAGCGCATTCTGGCTCCTACCTACTGAGATGTGTTTGCAAAAATGTAACATGACCCGAAGAACAACACAGCACCACACCCCAGTGGCCGAGACTTAAAATTGGAAAGTAAAGATCCACAAACAAGAACAAGAAAGCACTCTGCAGATGGCTCCTCAAGGCAAGATTTAACACAGGATACCAGACCAAGTATGTTTTCAGTTCAAAGACGTCTGCGGTCCAAGCTTGGATAGTATCCTTGCACTGTAACGGTGCCTGCACAGCAATAAGGGTATGAGTCCGCTACACCTGCATATGTGTGTCTGGGGAGCCCAAGTATGTGTTTAAGCATTAGAAAGAGAGAAAACAGAGTACATACATGCCCTGCAAACATCTGCCATGAGTAGGTTACTTTCACAAGCAGTAAAAAAGTAAAAGCCCTAGGTCTTTTACAAGTAGTAGAACATCCCCAACACCCACAGAGTGCCCAGGTACCAAGTGTGGTGTTCTTCATTTATTCCAAGTACGCATTTGGCATGGAAGAGATGGTAAAGGATTCTAACTTTTATCTTCCACCATAATAATAATCCCATCAAAAGCACCAAGTACCTAGTCACAAAAACATATGGTTGTAGACTCTAAGTTTTATAATCTAAGAAAATACTGAACACTCTGAGTAAAACATGTTAGGCAGACAACGAATAGCTCACTGCATTAACGTGGAGTACCTAAAAGATTTTAATGAATCATGCAACACGATGAAACATTACACACCTAACTTATACTGCTGAGTAAACGTAGCCTATCTTCGTGTTACTAGAATTCTTTTTCTATAATGAGGTGATTTGGATCCAAAGTGGAAAAGAGAAGTGGCTAGTGATATCATTTTTCACACTTCTTCTCTCTTACATTTTATTAAACTTTTTTGGGGGGTGGGTGGGGGGGTGAATCAGCTATAATTGCATGCCAGGAAGCCAGCATGTGAATGTAAAGTACTGGGCTTCTGGAGTCAGAGCGACCAAAGTTCACATTCCAGCTCCACTATTTATTAGCCATTTTTACCTCGGACATATTGCTAAAGCTCTCTGGGCTTCAGCTTCCTTGTCAAGAAAAATGGAGATAATACTACTCTCATAATAATCACCAGTATGATTGCAATGATGCGAAACATTATAATGTGCAATATTCACGATGACTTAGAATGGGCCATGTATGCACTGTACTATGTACTTCCCTCCCTAAGTCCTCACAACACCAACCGGTTGCTATTGAGTCAGTTTCGACTTACAGTGGCCCTACAGGACAGAGCAGAACTGCCCCGTGGGGCTTC
>NW_006921651.1:6983314-6985140 GCF_000298275.1 Orycteropus afer afer | reverse complement strand
GGTAAGGTCATCTGTCCAGGGTCACACAGTGTCAAAAATGGGAGAGGAACCCAAATCTGTGTATCTCCAAAGCCTTAACCAGAGTGCCAATAGTCAAAAAGCACCTGAAGAGGGCTGGTGTTGAAGGTGCTTGATAGTGGTCCGCCTCCAAAACCCAAGAGGGGTCGCTATGAGTCAGATCCAGCTAGACGGCAGTGAGTTTGGTTTTTTGGTTTTTTTTTTGGTTTTTATTACAAAATGTGAGCTCAAATCTGTGTCACTGATACAGCGGCATCAAAGAACTTACTGTTTCAAGTATACAAACACTATAGAACTTACCACTTCAACATGTCAAAACATGGTGAGTTCTGAACATGTCTAAAAGACAGACACATTGTCTGCTCCCTGCCTTCTTCAACACAGGACACTGAACATGATTTACTCTTTGGCTGATGGACACAAGTTCCTTATTAAGAGCATCCATTACTCTGTTGTACGGAATACATAATCCCAGTGCTGGGCAACTTCTAGCCTTTTCTCCTTTGATGTCAGCCTCCCCTCTGCAATCAGTTTATCTCCTCTGTCAACTGTGCAACCCTCTTTCTAGATTGCTGCTTACCATCTGCTGCAGACGGACCACACATACACCAGTGAAATGACTGAGAGTTCCTGGGTAAATAAAGTGAACAAGCCCTAAATGAGAGGCTAACAAACTCTTTCGTGGTGAGGCAGTACATGTGTTCATGCTAGAGTGTTCAATCGTTATTGTTTTACGTGCTTGGAGGCCTCTTATTTTCTGGCTGTGGTCCAGAGGACTGAAGCTGCCAGATGTCAGATTTCTGCATAAGAGCAACGGCGTACCTTTTCTTTTTAAAACCAACCATAATATTCTGCAAATCTCTTGGCCATCTATACATTATTAAAACAACTCCTCAAGGTCAGGCTAGGGTCAACATTATTTTCCTTGTACTATTTTTTCCCTCAAATTCTATCTCACTATCAGCCAAAATATAAATCTCATTATCCAAAATATGAAGTATCAGCATGAGGCCCATATGATTATTTAGCAAGACATCAAATTAGATTAAGGAATAGGTTTTGTGAACTAAAAGAGTTAAAGATTCTCCCTGGGAACCTTTTTACTTTACCAGAAAATGACTCAGAAGCAGAGGAGGATGGAGCTCAATAAATACTTTCACTGACTGACCTCCTACCCTATTGGAATGAGTCATCGCCATGGAACACACACCCAACATGGTACTGCAGTTAGAGCTCAGCTAAATGAAATGATTCATGTGTGAGACCAGGAAGTGGGCCTCTGGTCTTCTATTTTATGTAGAATGGCATGAATTTCAACTCAGTCTTCTCTGTCCCGTATACAGTACGAAAATCAACATTATATTTGTGCCTAGACCATTTGAAGGCCTGGAGATAGACAGATGTATATTTTGGGACATATATTTTGAAACTGAACCATAACTGGCTTAGATGAGCTGCCCCACTAACTCCAGGAGGAAGTAAAAAGAACTACAGAGGAAATCAGACCACAGATGGGCTTCGGAGTAAGCAGAGGAAATAACTGCCTATTTGGCACGATTTTAGGGACATCAGGAGAGCTAGCTGTTAGAACAACACTTTCTTCCCTTGCTGGTGAATGTCTGCACTTCTATTCTGTATTGAAACATACATACCCTTGGAAAGATAATTCTTCAAACTCTTAGTAAGCAGACTGTAAGCTCAACGAGGAAAGTGATTTTTGTCTGTTTTGTTAAGTACGTCGAGAGCCATGCTCAGCACATAAAATGTTTTCAAAGTTTTGGTGAACATGTACATGATTTATTGTACTT
>NW_006921651.1:6979564-6982084 GCF_000298275.1 Orycteropus afer afer | reverse complement strand
TCGACAGCAGTGAGTTTGGTTTGGTTTGGCAGGTAACATGAGCACTAATCTTAAAAGGTGATACTCAAGGCTTACTCAGTCAATGAGAGGAAAAGAGAGAGAAACAATTTCTCCATCCTCTTAAATCTGCCACAGAATGTCTCTTAGTGTTTCTGTGCCACAGGAATGTTTTAACACTTTCTAGGGTTAATGCCTGTTTTGGTTGTCTAGTGCCACTCTAACAGACAGAACACAAATGGCTTTAAAAATAAAAAAAAAAAACAGGCGTTTATTCTCTTACATTTTAGGAGGCTAGAAGCCCGAGTTCAAAGTGCCTTAGAGGGCAGTGAGTGTACGTTGATAGGGCAGGAACAACTCAGAAAAAGAAGATGGGATACTGGTTCAACTTGAAGACTGGAATCAATGCCTCTGAATTGAACATATACATGCTGTGGAGTTGGTGTATGTTTTTCTGTAAGTCTTAACAACAACAAAATAAGTACATTTTTTAAAACTTAGTATTCCTCAGCAGAGTTCTAGCCAACTAAACCATCTCTGTCCCCAGAAAGAGAATCTGTTCATTTGGGCTTTGCCTAGAACTTGATTCTTTGTTTATATGCAATTTCTTTCTTTCTTCTTCTTCGGTTTTTTTTTTTACATGTAATTTCACCCTCGGTGGGCTGCCCAGTCTTCCCACATACTTAAATACGCCCCACCCTCCAGTTCCTCCGGGTGAAGCTCACCTCTCCTGCTCAGGCTCACTTTAATTTTTCATGTCTCTGAACTCCTACAGCCCTTGTTCTTATAACATCTTGTAGATCTGTGAGCCATCAGACTGGATATGTCAAAGTTAAAGCCACGAGAGTTAATGTGCCAATGAAAGCATATTCAGTTTTTTTAAAAAAAAAACCATCAATCACAAAATATGAAATGAAGCCTGGGAGTCGTTGTAATCTTTAGAAAGCAACACATCTACAAGTCTGGACAGACTATTGGAAATCTGCTGAGATCACACACTTTGAACCTACTCTGATAAACACCGATATCAAACAGGTTAATAAGTAATTTCCCATGCTGCCTGCTGACTAAAGGTCTGAACCTGGTACACCCTGAAGACACTGAAGAAGCAGCAGAAGCCTGGGCTGGGTGTCTTCCGTCTGCCTCAACGTCATCTTCAACCCTGGTTCACTTGCTCTGTGCCCTGGGAGGCTGACCCACCAGGATTTTACCAAGGCACCTCCGTGTCCCTGGTGTCCGGTTGAGCTGAGTCAATAGATGCCAACAGCAGGAGATCTGAGGGTAGATGGGCTGGGAGGTTGGGGCATTTCTTCCCCTGGCTCCCCCGCTGCTGGGCTGTGTGAGCGGCTGCTTCGCTGTACCGAAAGCCACAGCCCCTTCTAACACAGCTCTTTCTCTTGGCTCAGATAACCGTCCCCTGCCCTTTCAGGCCCCCCTAGAGGGGCTGTTCTGCTAGCCCTGGTGTATTAAGCAATTCTTTGCTATGTTCCCTAAACCTGTTCATCCCACTATAATTAGGACGTCCTCAAATCACCCAATTTGAGTATGCCTTCTGTTCCTGCCAGGCCCTTGATTGATAACATAGTCAAAAGGATTTTTAGGATTTATGAGAACTGTGCATGGAAAGAATGGGATTGAGGGGCTACATGAAATTAGTTTCTTAAACCTACCACTCTAAATCCAGGTGAGAGATAAGAGCTTGAGCTATAAATGTTGAGGGCTTAAAAGAAAATTTAGGGGAAGCAGTGACTGTTAACGGTGATGGAAAATTTGGCAGTGATTATGGATAGTAGTTACACAACGTGATTAATGTAATGGACATCACTAAACTGTATACCTGAAAAATATTAAATTGGCAAATGTGCTATATGGTGGCGTAGTGCCTAAGGCACTTGACTGCTAACCAGACGGCTGGTGGTTCAAACCTACTAGCCACTCCTCGGAAGAAGATTGGGCGATATACTTCTGTAGTGATACTGCCTTGGAAACCCAAGGAGGGGTCACTATAAGTCAGATCAGACTTGATGGCAGTGAGTTTGGAGTTTTTGGAGTTCCCCACAATCCACCACCCCCCGCCCCAAAGAAATTAGCACCACTTTTGATGATGCATTTAGTGGGTAGGACTCACAATCTAAATTCTTGTTTCAAAAGTCCCAACCAATCTATTTTTCTACTAGTAAACAGGATACGTGTATGTTTTTAAAATTTACCATATTCTTTCAAAAAGCACTGGTGGTAACATCCACAATCTCCCCAATATTGCCCAATCCAGAGTATAAATTTAAATTCTGGGCTCCATCTTAAAAGCTTGTGAACACAGCCAGCTACCCAGAGGAACTGAGTAGTTGAACCTGTGGGCGTGGGACCATAGTCACAGGGGATATCAAGCTCAATTGGCATAACATACTATACAAAACATTGTTCCACCTCCTACTTTGGTGAGTAGCGACTAGGATCTTAAAAGCTTGCAAGCTGCCATCTAGACGCAACGATGGGTCTCTCCTCGTCCAGAGCAAAGAAGAA
>NW_006921651.1:6970550-6979004 GCF_000298275.1 Orycteropus afer afer | reverse complement strand
AATAAATTAAAAAAAAAAAAAAAAAAAGCTTGTGAGCGGCCATCCCAGGTACACTTGGCCTCTATTCACTGGGAGTACCAGAGGAAGGAGGTCAGGAATCAGTGGAGGAAATGGAATACTGGCCATGAGACGAGAACTGGATGGTGGCCAGTTACCATTACTGAACATTCAGATCCAGGACTTTATAGAAGAATTCTGATAGAATGGGGAAAATTTGGAGCAGAATTAAAAATTATTGTAGAACACAGATTTTCTGGAGCCATGGAGGCCAAAAGATCCCCTGAAACTATTACCTTGAAGAACTCATTAAATTTTGAACCAAAACTATACCATGAAGTCATCTTTGAACCAAATAATAGTTTAGAAAAGAATATCTGCATTAAGTACTGTACTCTTTTAAAGCATTATCAGTATGTGGTCAAATTGACAACAGCAACTCAAAAGGATAGATGAGAAGCTTAGGTAGGAAGTTTGTGTTAATGATGGTGAAACACTTTGGAAAAGGTTGTTGAGAAAGGCAGTGCAAATTGAAGAACGTAACCAACATCACTGAATTATACAGAAAAAGTTGTTGAACTGCTGTATGTTTTGTAGTATATATTTTCACCAAAAAAATTTAATCAATCAATCAGTCAATTCTAGTCCCCAGAACAAAATTTCCAAAGGGGTTTCCTTAGTTGCAAGACAATAGGCTGATGGGTCTACTTTCCTGTTTACTCCTACAAAGGCAGACTGCAAGAGCTGCACAGCCACTTCTCTGTCCACCTGAGAAAGGCTGGGGAACAGGTTCCCCCTTGTAGGGGCTCTTCAGTAGAGTTCTGCAAAGGAATATACTTTCATGAGTATCTGGAGATCTCCTTATGTCTTAGAACTGAACTCCAGAAAACACTGCCTTCTGGGGATAAGAATACATTATAAAACATCAAATCCCAGCAATGAGAAGTAATACTTAACCTCAAGAGCAATTGCACATCAAATTGACAGCAGCAACTGGAAAGATTAGACAGGAACCTTAGAAGGCAGTGTGTAGATGTCAAAGGGAAAGGAACAACTCACAGAAGGAGGGTGACAATGGCTGCACAACTTGAAGAATGCAATCAATGTCACTGAACTGTACACACAGAAGCTTGATTCAGTGCATGTTTTTGCTGTGTATATTCTCAACAACAGCAACCAAAAAGTAAAATAGATTATATTAAAAAAGAATAATTATCACTTTTGTACTCAAGTATACACACAAAAGAATGTAACCAACATCACTGCAATATATATGTAGAACCTTGAACTGGTCTATCGTTTATCTGTACATAGTCTCAACCACAAAAAATAAATTATTAAGATTAAAAAAAAAAGCCATTGTACATTTCTCTTGTTCCTGACAATATCACACTAAAAAGAATAGTCTCTTCCCTTTGCATGAAAAGATAAGAGATGTCAGAAAATGAAGTCTAAATCTGTTTAAGGAAGGAAATGAGAAAAGCGTGGAAAACAGCATTTCCTCCTCTGGTTTATGTCACAGGAGTTCATTCTGGAATCAGTTGTCACTGCCAGGTGATTACTCACAACTACCAACGGACGATCAGGAAAAGTCGACCTCATCTTGATCACGGCATGTCCTGTAAGGCTGAGCACCACAGCCGGGGCCCATCTGCCCAGACCCGGAACACTTACCCTCTTCTTCAATAGCACCCCTCCCCACCACCATACCCTCCTGACGACAGAGACACTGGCTGCCAACCTGTGCTTTGGTGAAGGTTTTGGAATGGTGGATCATAAGGAGAAAGGAAAACCCCGCTCTGTCTCAGTGGAATGATGAGAGAAAAGCAAAGGAATCTCTTATCATAAACTGCCTTACAAAATATATCACAACATTTTGCTTATTTCAAATTTCTCCCTAGTTGAAAGGAAACAACCTCTGTAGATGACACAGGATACACGTCAGAGTTTCCGCAAATCACAGAAGGGCTCTGTGGCCCTTTTCAGGATTTAAACACTGAACCACCCTCATGTAAAGCACCCAAATACTTCTGTTTTTCTTTTTTTTTTTTCATGTAAGAGAGAATTTAAATGAAGTGTCAAGACTGACTGAGGGTATAGCAGTTTTAACTAACCTAAAGTTTCCACAAATATACTCCAACGTTTTTCCCTTTTTCAAATATATATATATATATATTTCTATCTCTGTACCAATTTTGTCCTTCTGTCAAAATTGTATACTGCTGGAAGACGGCCCTCTGACTGCGTGGCACCAATGATATCAAGCTTCATCAAACGCCTGTTGTAGACCTCTTGTGGGATTCAGACTTTGAGCCGTCTTTGGGAGCTCTGGTAGCATAGTAGCTAAGGCACTTGACTGCTAACCAGAAGGCTGGCGGTTCAAACCTACCAGCCACTCCTCAGAAGGAAGATGGGGCAATCTACTTGCGTAATGATACTGCCTCGGAAACCCAAGGAGGGGTCGCTATGAGTCGGGTCCAACTCGACGGCACATAACAACAACAACCACCTCCTTCTGAGAACACTAAACTCCAACCAGACTCATTGCCATCAAGTCGATTCTGACTCATAGCAACCCCTATTGGATTTCCAAAGCTGTAAATCTTTACGAAAGCAGACTGCCCAATCTTTCTTCTGTAGTGCAGCCAATGGGTTCGAACCTCTGACCTTTTGGTTAGCAGCCAAATGCCTTAACCACTACACCACCAGGGCTCCTTAAGAACAGTAAATTGACTAAGTAGTAGAGGAGCAGATGTGCTAAGAAAGCTCTGTGGAGAGTGCCTGGTATTTTTTCAAAGATAAGTGATTAATATTTCAGAACCTACAAGTTTGAGGAAATTTACATTAAAGAACATTTTCAAATGGGTCAACCTAAGAGTTCCTTAAGTAATCTCTCAGATCTACAATTCTTAAATCACACATGAATCTCAATCATGGGTGGAAATTTCAGAATCACTGACTCATAACTAAATAAACTGGTCATGCCTGAGCTAAGCAGCCTCGTCACACATTCAAGTAAACCGCTCCACTACAATGATGTGCAACAAATGCTCCAATAATCCACATCATAGCATTTGCAGAAATGCAGATTAAAGTGAAAATCTAAGGTGCGGCTGCAGAAAACAAGGCGCACAATCAATATGTGAAAACGGCGTTTTTAAGACAGCTTTCAGAAGAAGCTAAGGAAATTTATTAATCCAGTGTTACAAGGGAGGCATTTTGTTCCTTTTCTGTTTCAAGGACAAGCTAGTTTTTCTGCTATGGAGGAAGGGAACAAAAGACTGGAGGACTTTCTCTGCTCTTCAGCTCATTGAAAAGTATAAAATATTTCTTATCATTTTGGAAGAATCAGGAAAGGAATTTAGAAAATTAAAGATTCTTTGAAAAAACAGGAAAGAAACTGTCCCGCTGGAGTTAAAAATACCTGTGACCATTCTCAAGAGGGGTGATTTCTGATCATTTTAAACTAACTTCCAAGCACCATGAAAAACAAGGATGAGCAATTTTGCAAGGGGCATTGGTTTTGGCCTCCCACAGGGAAACCTGGGATTGATGTCCGGCCAATCCACCTGTCAGTGGAGGCTTGCATGCTGAGTTCCAGCAGGGCTTCCAGACTAAAACAGACTAGGAAGAAAATCCTGACCACCTGCTTCCAAAAGTTTATGGATCACAACGGTCCTACCTGCAACCAATATGGCGGATGGAGCAGGACCCGAGAGCATTTAGCTCCACTGGGCATAAGGTTGCCAGGAGTTGAGGCCGATTTGATACTAGCTAAGAACAAAGGCAGCTTTACCCAAAGAACAAAAATTTTCACTTGTCTTTTTAGAAACCTGAAGTGAATGTGTGTGTGTGTGTGTGTATGCAGTCTGGTACTTGCTATTCAAGATGAACCAGAGAGAATGCCAAGACACAGCAAACAAAACAAATGGCTGATTCCTTAGATGATGTCAATGAGAAGGATTTAATGCCCCAAATCAGAATATCTCAACCCTTTTTCCCCCTCTAAGACATAAAGGACACACAGCTTTCTCATCCACTCAAGAAAGCATATCGGAATGGAAAGCTAGTGCTATTTCAGGAGAAACCTTAACCCCACGTGAATTTAAAGTTCTGATTTTAAGATTTCAGCTCTTTATTAGTAATAACTGAACATAATATACCAGGAACTAACAACATCAGGGTGATCTGCTTCTGGTAAAGGATGGTTACTTTCACCAAAACAAGGAAGAATATATTCAGCAGGAGATATGCCAAAATGATTACAATTACTTAAGACTGAATTTTGGGAAGGAGGAAAAGAAAGATACAAAAATCCCAGATAGAACACTACAAAAAACAGGATAATATGCAGGATAACATTTGATGCAGAAAAAGGAAAAACACCCAAAGGTTAGTTTGGAACTAACTCAGTAGTTAGGATATCTATTGTGATAGCTAAGGTTGTGGGTCAACTTGGCTGGACCATGATTCTAAGTGATTTAAGCCGTTATAATGTAGTCATCCCTGTGATGAGATATAACGTAATCACCTTGATGATGAGACATGCTATGAGCAGCCAATCAGCTGAAAGAGAGTTTCCTCAAGGGTGCGGCCTGCTTCCAGCTTATCATAACCCAGTGTTTGGAGCTGAGCCACTAGCCTGCTGTATCTCCTCCTGATCTTGGGACTATTGTCTTCACAGCCTGTGGGCCAACAATCCATTTCATCTGCTGATCTTGGATTCATCATCTGCTGAAGTCAGCAGCCTGCTATACTGCCTGCTGACCTTGGGAACATCAGCCCTCTGCAGCTGCATAAATCAGGAAAAGACTCCAGCTTGATGTCTGACCCATGAACTTGGGACTTGCCCGCCTCTACAACTGTGTGAGCCATTTCCCTGAGATAAATTTCTCTCTCCCTCTCTCTACATCTATAAATGTATTAAGGCATAGACTGAATAACAAAATTGATCTGAAATTTTAAGAAAGTAAAAACAGAAACCAGAAGAACTAGATGGTGCCCAGCTACCACCGCCAACTATTTTCATCAGGACTCCAATAGATGGATCCTGCTAGAAAGAGAAAAAATGTGGACTAGAACTTCAAATTTTCAAAAACTCCAAACTTACTGGACCCACTGTTAACAGGAAAAATCCCTCAGATGTTACCCTGAGATGTTCTTTAAGGCTTAAACTGAAACTACCCCCTCAAGTTACCCTTTAGCTAAACGGCAGGTTAGCACATATAGTAATGAAATCACCCTTGAGCAGTGTGCTCTTTCCAAAATCCATCTACATGAGACCAAATGATAAATAAATGTTCTAAAGCACAGATGAGCAGGTTAGGGGCTGTGAGACTAGGGCAATGGGAACCAAGCAACCAGAGCAGAAATGAGAATGCTGATACAATGTGAAGAATGAAATCAACATCACTGAGCAGTATGTGTACAAATTGTCGAACGGGAACTTGTTTTGCTGTGTACATTTCCACTGAAAATACAATAAACAAGGATATTTAAAAAAAAAAAGAAAGAAAAAAGTAAGTAAAAACACCTGAGATCATTTCTCTATTGCTTGTCTGTTTTAGATTTCATAGATTTCTTCTATGTTTGAGATTTCCAGGCTTCTACTTTAGGTTTAACTTATTTTTTTCCTAGCTCCTTAATGTGGAAGCTTATATAACAGACTTAAAACCTTTCCAATTTTCTAATGCAAATATTTAACATCACGAATCTCCTTCTAAACATAATGTCAGCTGGAGCCCACAGATTCTGATATAGTTCCTTCCTTTTCAATCAACTCAAAATATTTTCTAATTTCCCATGTGATTTCTTCTGGGAATTATGGGTTATTTGTTGTTGTTGTGTGCCGCGAGTCAGACCCAACTCACAGCGACCCCTCCTTGAGTTTCCGAGGCAGTATCACTACAGAAACAGATTGTCCCATCTTCCTTCCAAGGAGTGGCTGGTGGGTTTGAACTGCCAGCCTTCTGGTTAGCAGTCAAGTGCCTTAGGCACTATACTACCAGAGCTCCTTATGGGTTATTTAGGACTGTGTTATTTAATGTGAAGAGTGTTTTATAAATGTCAATTAGGTTATGGTGACTGATAGCATCATCCAAATCATATCCATCCTTGCTGGGATTTTTTTTTTTTTTTAACTCTACTTGCTCTGTCAAGAAAGGAGTATTAAATCTCTGCCTCTCTCTTATTGTCAATTCATTTATTTCTCCCTTTAATTTTGCCCATTCTTGCTTCATGTATTTTGAAGCTCTGTTACTAGGTAAATATAAATTTAGAATTTTTATTTCATCCTGATAAACTGACCTTTATTCATTAGTATAAAATGTCACCCCGGAGTGGACTGCAACCTCCTACCATAAGCTGGGAATGGAGGGTATCTAATAACAGTGTTCAACCAAGTGGATTTTTACTGAGTGAGGATGGAGGCTGTCTAAAGAGCAAATTAAGAAAACAACAAATTCACAACTAGATTATATTAAATAATAACTACATACATTGTGGTTAAGAGCTCAGAGTCTAAAACCAAAGAGAATCAGGTTCAATTTCTGGCTCTGCCTTTTATGAACTATGTGACCTTGGGCAAGTTTACGTAAACCCCTCTGAACCTTGGTTTTCTCATCTGTAAACAGAAAATCATAATAATAATTTATTTCATAGGGTGTTATAAGGCTTGAATGTGACAATACAGGTAAAGCATTTAATGCATTGCCTGGCAAACAGTAAGTATCAGTAAATGTTTGCTGAGAATGAAGGAGGGGGAGGGCTGTCATCATCACCCGACTGACTGGAACATAAATAAGGCAGCAAGTTCTGGCCAGAGTTAACGTCTCAAAACTGCTACTGTCTTCTTGAGAGGAAGGGGGAGCAATGTGCCTTTCTGTGGTTACTAGTCACAAAAACCAAAAACCAAACTCACTGCCGTGGAGTCGATTCCCACTCATAGTGACCCCTCCTTAGGCTTCTGAGGTGGTATCACTATGGAAGTAGACTGCCCAGCCTTCCTTCCGAGGAGTGGCTGGTGGGTTTGAACCGCCAGCCTTCTGGTGGCAGGCAAATGTCTTAGGCACCACACCACCAGAGCTCCCACTGTCCAAGGACAAAGCAATTGGCATCCCCCTCTAATCTCTAAATGAGCTGTGTATTTACAACAGACCTACAAGGATTTGGCAGCAGTTTACCAAGGAGCTCCTTATATCTGGGCCCAAGAAAACCTTTGTCAAATGCCTTCCAGGGATAGAAGACGGATATGAAATTAACTGATTTACTCTTCTAAAGAAAAAAAATATATATATATATATATATATATTCACACTGTACTTCTAGGGAAAACATGGGCACTATTGTCAAATCCCTTAAACACATCAACCTTTTGCAAATTGTTCTTTGGGGCTTGACATTCACTCACTGGAGATTGCTAGTGCCCTGATGTAAACCCCCACGTCCTTTCTTTGGGACCACTGCAACAGCTTTCTAAACAGTCACTGACCAGTCTCATCTTCCTTAGTTCGATTCCCACACTGCAGTAGGGTTACCTTTTTAAAAACAACATTTCAGAATTCTCTACTGCTCGAAGCTCCGCAAGGGCTCCCCATCACTTGTAGGCAGCGTTGAAAACTCCCGTGAAGATCCTACAAAGCTCATCATTGTCTGTTCCCTGCCCACGGTGCAATCTCACCTCCTGAGTGTCCACCCACCATCTACCCTACCATTTCAGTCTCACCAAACTACTGGCAGTTCTCTGAAAAGTCTCAGGTACCTCCGTACATGTCGTTTTCTCTGCTGAGGGGAGAAAGACCACAATCAAATGCAGAATTGGAACCTACCAGAGTAACTGTCCTCATTAAATATAAAGTAAAACACAACTTTACAACCTATATACAATTATATCTACTGACAGCTTTTCATACGCATAATCCCATTTATGCCTGTGGCTACTGGTTGCTATCTGTGATCACTTGTGACTATCAAGTGCTTCTATAGTTAACTGATCACTGTAAGGAAGAACACTAATCAAGCTAACAAACCACCTTCTCATGAACACTTTTACTGTAAATAGGGATTATATTTTAATTTTGAAGCATTTGGAATCACCACAAGAGAATACTGCCCAAACCTAAATCTCACCTATGGAACAAGAATAAAGTTTGAGAATACTAATAAAATCGTCTGTAAAGACTTTCATCAATTTACTGCTATCAAGGTCTTTAATCAAAGCAAAAAGTCCCTGGGTGATATACACAGTTAACACATTTGGCTGCTAAGAAAGGTTAGCGGTTCGAATCTCTCCAGAGACATCTCCAAGAAAGACCTGGTGATCTGCTTCTGAGAAGTCAGCCACTGAAAACCCTACGCGGGCACAGCTCTGCTCGGACACGCTTGGGGTTGCCATAAGGCAGAAACGACTCCATGGCAACTGGTTTCAATCAAAGCAAACCTCTTACTTAAAATAATCAA
>NW_006921651.1:6968534-6969570 GCF_000298275.1 Orycteropus afer afer | reverse complement strand
GCCCAGAAATCCTTAAAGCAACAAGAACTATTTAAGGAAAGAAAACTTACTCTTCTCAATTCTTTCCTGTACCTCTCGGGATCATGAAAACACCTGGCCAAACAGAAGTGATCATATTCTTTCTGAAGTAATATGCTTTTAAATAGAGATGGCATGCTGTTCATAAGGTCACTCCCTGACATTTGGGACATTCTGGAAGACTCCTGAGAAATGACCTTGGAACCAGACCAAGCTCTGTGGGCTGGTGAATCTTTTCTATTTATGGAAGGCTGAATGACCTGGAACCTGTAGTGACTGACAGACTAAAGGGTAAGTTAACTCACTACAGAGGGAACAGGCCAATGAAATTACATAGTTATGTCAACAGCCATCAAAAAATGCAGAACGTGGGAAATTCTAAAGAACAAACCACCAGTTTTTTCTACAAATAAACTGTAAATAATTGAAAAGGAAGGAAGGAGAATTTATAAATTAGAAGTCACTTCTTGTTGTTGTTAGGTGCCGTCGAGTCATCTCCAACTCACAGTGACCCTATGTACAGCAGAACAAAACACTGCCTGGTCCTGTGCACCCCCACCATCCTTGCTATATCTGAGCTCATCATTGCAGCCACTGTGTCCATCCATCACATTGAAGGCCTTCCCCTTTTCTGTTGACCCTCCACTTTACCAAGCATGATATTCTTGTCCAGGGAATGGTCCCTTCTGACAACATGACCAAAGTAGGTGAAGTCTGGACATTCTCGCTTCCAAGGAGCATTCCGACTACACTTTTTCCAGGACAGATCTGTTAGTTCTTTTAGCAGTCCATGGTTCTTTCAGTATTTTTTGCCAGCACCACAACTCAAAAGCATCGACTCTTCTCTGGTCTTCCTTTTTCATTGTCCAGCTCTCACATGCATATGAGGTGACTGAAAATACCATGGCTTGGGTTAGATGCACCTTAGTCTTCAAGGAAATATCTTTGCTCTTCAGCACTTGACAGAGGTCTTTTGCAGATTAAAGTGAAACAACTTAAGTGACAAAAGTCACTTAAG
>NW_006921651.1:6964897-6965734 GCF_000298275.1 Orycteropus afer afer | reverse complement strand
CGCCGCTCGGCACATCCACTGCCACTGTTCCTGCTGATGGTGCAGACTCCTCTCTCCTGAGATAATCACCTCGTGAAAGCAACGCAGTGTGTGCTGGGCCCAGAAGCCACGGCTCCAACATCAGCACGGACTGTTCTCTCCCAGTCCCCCACTCCCACCACGTGCTTGTCAGCAACACAGACGCTCACCCTCTACTTTTGGGAAAACACAGACTGCACAGGAGAGGCTAAAACAGATGCAGGGAAATTAGCTCAGTGGCTGGCATGACGGTTATGCCTACAGTGTCAAGGGTGAAACAGGAGTTCTACTACCTTACTGAACCCATACACCTAAAGGTTCTTAAAAGAACTTTGGACCCCCGGGCAGCGTGATGGTTAACAGACTTGGCCCTAACCAACAGGCTGGCAGTTCGAATCCCCCTAGTGGTACCTCAGAGATCTACCACTGAAAACTTAGCCATTGGAAACCCTACAGAGCACAGTTCTCTGACACGCCTGGGGTCACCATGAGTTGGAGCCAATTCATCAGCACCTGGTTGAAGAGAACTCTGTCTCCTCATCCCTCCCTTGGATTTCTTTTCTCTGTATCACAGTGCCGACTCTTTACAGCTTCACTCGTTTTGTGGACTCACTTATTCAAGGAGCACTATGTGCCAGGCACTGTTGGAGGTGTTTGGGGTCCATCAGTGAACATACAAATGTTCTTGCCATTGAGGGATGGGGAAGGCAGACGTCAGCATGTTAGAAAGTGACAAGTACTACATACAGCAAAACGGAAAAAATAGAGCAGGGAAAAGGGAGTAGGTAGGGGGGCAGTTAGATATTCAGTCTACCGTCC
>NW_006921651.1:6940528-6963447 GCF_000298275.1 Orycteropus afer afer | reverse complement strand
AACAACAACAACAACAACAAACCTTTATGGAAGTAGATTGCTCAGTCTTGCTTTCTGTAGAGTGGCTGGTGGGTTTGAACCACCAACCTTCTGGTTAACAGTCAGATGCCTTAGGCACTGTGCTACCAGAGCTCCTTCAAAAAAAAGACCATAGAAAGAGAAATAGCCAACATTTTAACAAGCTGTTGCTGGCAGGCAGGATAATAGATCTGTTTCTCTAGATTTTGCAAACATACAATAAAGAGCTATGATTTTTATAATTAGAAAAAAGCTTTCAGAAAACCAAGCATATACAGAAAAGAAGCGACAGCTATGAGAATCAACTGTCCAACAAGAGTTACAACTGCTACACAGCTACCGAGAGCTCCACACCACGCCTGACTCCCTACTACTGCACCAGGCACACTTAGGGAAGATTTGTACCTGGAGTAGAGACTGACAAAGGGTGAGAAAAATGAAGCCAGAACAGACAGATGCATGGAAAAGAACAGCAGCTCAAAGACAGACCAGTTTATCCAGGGAAATAATATATGAGAAAGATTGGTACCACAATTCAACAGAAGAGAACATGGATTTTTTTTTTGGATATGTTATTGGAAAAACTAGCTCATTAGATGGAGACTAATAAAATTAGAACTCTATCTAAAACTACATGCAAAAGTGGGCTCTAAACCAAAAACCAAACTCACTGCTATCAAGTCAATTCTGACTCATAGTGACCTCATTGGGTTTCCAAGGTTGTAAATCTTTATGGAAGCAGACTGCCTCATCTTTCTTCCACAGGGAAGCTGGTGAGTTTAGAACCACTGACCTTTTGATTAGGAGCTCTGGTAGCGTAATACCTAAGGCATTTGACTGCTAACCAGAAGGCTGGCAGTTCAAACCCACCAGCCACTCCTTGGAAGGAAGGTTGGACAATCTACTTCTGTAATGATACTGCCTCGGAAACCCAAGGAGGGGTCACTATGAGTCAGATACGACTCTATGGCAATGAGTTTGGTTTGGTTTGGTTTTGGACCTTCTGATTAGCACCCAAATGCCTTAATCAGCCTTAACCAGCTGCCCAGTCATTCACCACCAAAAACAAAACAAAACAAAACTCACTGTGATCGAGTCGATTCCAACTCATAGCAACTCCCATTGGGTTTCCAAGGCTATAAATCTTTATGGAAGCAGACTACCCCATCTCTCTTTCACGGAGCAGCTGGTAAGTTCCAACCACCGACTGTATGGATAGTAGCCAAGTGCCTTACCCACTATACCATCAAAGCTCCTTAATGTGAGCTCTAGATGTGAACTAGCTTCTTAAACAAAGATAGATTAAAAATATAGATAGGAAGAGCTTCTTAAAATTCTTAAAGCATAAACCATTAAGTCAAATAATTTATTTGACTACATTGAAACTAATCATTTTTCTTAATCACAGGATGGTGTTCTGGTTCCCTGTGCCACTCTGACAGGAATATACCACAAATGGGATGGCCTTAACACACAGGAGTTTCTTCTCACAATTTGGAGGCTTTAAGTTCAAGTTCAAAATGCCAGGCTCTAGGGGCTGGGTGAAAGCCCCTCAGCCTTGGGCTTCAGCTCTGCCTCCAGCTCCCAGCCCACTGAAGCTCGAAGCTTTTCTTCACTAAAGACAGTTGCTGGCTGCTGAGGCTGCCAAGCCCAACATTGACAAGTAAAAAGGCACAGTTCCAAAATTACCAAGTCACACGGCAGGCCATTTAATCAAGTCCATTGTAAGTCCCAAGGTCAGCAGAGCATGGCAGGCTGCTGAACGATATGGCTACATGCTGGGTTCAAAGTGTCATAAGCTAGAGACTATCCCCAACCCTTCTCCTTATATACAGAAAGCAGACCACATACCCAAAGCAGCTACTCAGCTGCTTGTGGTAGGCCCCACCATGGAGTTGATTGCCAGTCTCATCATGGGGAATAACTACCACCAGCTGCCCAACCATTCAACCAGGCCCAGCTGAGTTGACACACAAACATAACCACCATAGATGACAAGGGCAATATTAACAGATAAGCCAATGAGAAGATATCTGCAAAGTCTAAATGTGACAGTGAGTTAATACCTATGTTACAAAATAACTTCTGCAAGTCAACAGCAACAGCAAAACACACAGCAACTCCAAGAGAAAATGGGCAAAGATACGAGCAGAAGCTGCTGTGTATATGAAGAGAGGGCTCAAAATCATTAGTAACGACAACTTGTGACTTTGCACCTATGAGATCAGAAAAAGCAGAGAGCTAGATAAAGCTGAGTGTTGGTGGGGACATAAAGATACAGAGGCAACCCTCACATACCTCGGGTGGGAGAGAGTCTGCTGCAGCCATTGCAGAGAGGAACCTGGAACTAACTACTAAATCTACTTCAGTCCACAGAAGCCTATAATCCAGCAATTTTTCCCAAAATATATAGTCAACAGAATTTCAAGCAGCTCTCTAAGCGGGCATGTACAAAGATGGTCATAGAAGCTGTATTTGTAGTGTTAGAGAGTGGGGGGGGTGCCCTCATGGCACAACAGTTAAGCACTTGGCTGCTAACCGAAAGGCTGGAGGTTCGAACTCACCCAGCAGCTCAGTAGAAAAAAACCTGGAGATCTCCTCCAATAAAGACTGCAGCCTAGAAAACCCTATGGGGCGGTTCTACTCTGCCACATGGGGTCACTCTGAGTTGACAACCACTCTACAAATAACAGTAGACAGTGGGGACAACCTAAGCACCTGTCACAGAGAGAGCCGTCAGATCCAACTGTGATGGATGCTAAGGTACCCCAACTTCCAACCAGGTTCCATTCCAACGACGCCATTGTAAGTTGGCTCACAGCCTGCCATTCAGCAGAGTTTTGGACAATAAATCTTTAACACTGAACGTCTGTGAATGAACATCTGAGAATGAAGACATCAGCAAATTACACACTGCCACACTGCATGCAGTCGTATTACAAACAGCAAGATGGGGGGGGCACAACCCCAGACGGTCAAGTGTAAGTGCAGTTTGTTCTAACTCATATATGTGGTAAAACACATGGTAAGTTGTGTATATAGGGCAGCATTCCAATGACTTAGACAGACACACAGTAACATGGATGGATCCTAAAAATAGTACTTAGAGAAAAAAGAAGCATAAGGAGACAAGAGCGTTATAAATTAAGGTCGCGCATATAAAACAAACATTGCCACTTTGCAGGATCCTATAGAGACAGAAAGAGGATGAGCACCTATGAGATGTGAGGGCGAGGGAGTGGGCTAAGGGGACTGAAAACATAAGCAATCTTTCGCCTCCTTGCGTGTTATAAAAGAATTCAAATGTCCTAGGATAAATAGAAAACTTAAAATTGTTTCCTTCCCCACAGTTTCCAATTTTCCTAACAACAAAAGCCAGCCTGGCTGCCAGCTCTGCTGATGAGTAACAGCTTTTCGCCCTTTTTCAAGCAGGAAGGTAAAATTTAGGGATCAGCATAGTACAAAAGGGATCAGCAGAGAACATTCACGAAAGAGTGTTTCTGTTCTCGTGACCGGACTGTTAGCCTGAAAAGGTCTGATTACCTCTCAATTTAGGTGACTCATTGGGCTAAAGGGGGGTCGCTGTTTAGGTCATTTCAAGCCATTTACTCTTAAAACCTCTCCAAACGCAACCTCCTTGCCTCACCCACAAACATTCCATGCTACCTAGAATCGTAAAACCCTAGGGCCAGAAGGAAGAAACAAGACTAAACCTGTTGTGTCAGTGCCGATTACGACGCATGGCGACCCGGTACCTTCAGGGCAGAGCGGAGGCTCTTCTTGGCTACCGTCTTTACAGAAAGAGACCACCAGGTTCGCCTTCCGGAGCACTGCGAGGGGGTTCAGACCATCAGGTTTAGGTTAGTATTTGAGCACAAGCCATCGGTGCCTCATGGGGACCTCAGAGCCAGAGGAAATGAAGGCCCAGAGAAGAATTAAGGTTTAGGGTCAGACAGCGAGGGCAAAAAAAGAACACCTTCCCTGATTCTGTCTTTGCTCCCTTTCCTTTCATTCTCAACCCAGGATTCAGAGTGATCTTTTTAAAATGTCAGTGATCATAAGCCTCTCTGTTCAAAAGCCTCCGACCGCTTCCCCCTCACTCAGGGCAAAGGGCAAGATCCTCACCATGGCCTGCACTGATCGGCCCCTGCCCACTGGATCCTCTCACCTACTGCGACCTTCCCTCAGCCCCAGCCACACTGCCCCTACACCGCCGCCTGGCTGCTCCCCACACATGCCAAAAACGCTCCTGGAGCTGGCTCACCCCAGTCCTTTCAGATCAGGAGTTAGCTCAGCACAGGCCGTCACTGAGCATTCTACGAAAAAGCAAATCCCCTTACACACATGCACACTCACGTGTACAGTTACTGTAAAGCTCTCCATAGCACTTATGTGCATCTGACCTTCCATCTGTTCCCATATTTATTTATGACCCCACCAGACTGTCTACTCCATTAGGGCAGGCCTTTGTCTGTTGTGGGGTCCCTGAGTGGTGCACATGGTTAAGCACTCAGCTGTTAACCAAAAGGCTACCAGTTGGAGTCTACTCAGGCACCACGGCAGAAAGGCCTGGCAATCTATTTGTGAAGGATCAGCCACTGAAAATCCTGCGGGGCTCAGTTCTACTCTGGCCTCACAGGGTCACCAGGGGAAGCAGGACTGACTCCATGGCAACTGGTCTAGTGTGCTGGGTGGTGTTTTTTTTTTTTTTTTTGGTCTGTTTTGTTCATGCCAGAGGCACCTGGGGAGTCAGCCCTGGCCATGTGCTGCCAAAAGGTCACAACCTTAAAAACCCTATGGAACAGTTCCACTCCAAACACATGGCACCGTGAGCAGGAATCAACTCCACAGCAACCAACAATATGCCACCTACTGCAGGAGCTCTGGTGGCGTAGTAGGTAAGGCGTTCAGTTGTTAACCAGAAGGTCAGTGGTTCAAACCCACCAGCTGCTCTGTGGGAGGAAGATGAGGCACCCTACTTCCATAAAGACTTCCAAAAAGAAACTAAACTCACTACCATCGAGTCGGATCCGACTCATAGCGACCCCTCCTTGGGTTTCCGAGGCAGTGGAAGTAGATTGCCCAACCTTCCTTCTGAGGAGTGGCTGGTGGGTTTTGAACTCCCAGCCTTCTGGTTAGCAGTGAAATACCTTAGGCACTATGCCACCAGAGCTCCCATAAAGACTCACAGCCTTAGAAATCCAATGGGGGTCGCTATGAGTCAGAATCAACTCGATGGCAGAGAGTTTGAGTTTTGAGAACGAACCATTCGTTGAATGGATGAATAAGCGAGCACTAAAACCCCCACCTTCAGACTCCAGGCCCAAAGCCCCACTTGCTGTACTGTGCCCACTGCCTCAGTTCTTGGACCCCACCCCATGCCCACACTTCAAGTTAGAAGTAAAGGCCATGAAAATATAAGAAGAAATGATACAGTTATGTCTATTTCACAGAAAAAAACCTCACTGCCTACGAGTCAATCCTGACCCATAGGGGCCCCTCCTTGGGTTTCCAAGGTGGTATCTCTATGGAAGTAGATTGCCCAGTCTTCCTTCGAGAAGTGGCTGGTGGGTTTGAACCATCAGCCTCTGATTAGCAGTCAAATGCCTTAGGCACTACGCCACCAGGGCTTTACCTCTGATGATGCCTTTTAAGTATCAAAGATAAAGTACCCAACCAAAAGCTAACACCTTGGTTTGTTTAATGGCTCTTTCTTTATAAAGCTGCTCTGTGATCTGATTTTATGACTGACATTTTAATTTTTAGACCATCTGTCTTTCTAGGGAAGAGACTGAATGCTCGCAATTAACTCCCAACCAACAAGGCTAAGTTATCCAATAGTGAGAATTAATTTAATTACGTGTTTCCTGAGCTGTTTAATAAAGAGAAGCTATGTAATGCTAAACTGAATTGGTGCTGTGAAGCTTCTTACAAGAACTCTGAATGAATTTCAAAGGTGCTTTAGCCCACCACCTCTACTTGCAAATTTCACAGAACATAATTTTGTAATAAAACCATGTTGCAAGCACTACATTAACTGACTTTAGAAACAACAGCATAATGAACCTTGAAAATAATTCAAACCCTTTCAAGGGGCAGGAATGCACAGGAAAGGACACAGGGAAGAGAGAACTACAGGGAGGAAGGAGGAAGACAGCTGTTAAATTGCGGGGATTGCAGTCAACGTCACAAAACAAAATGGGTATCAACTGCTGTACGGAAAATGAACTTGCTCTGTAAACTTTCACCCAAATCACAATAAAAATTTTAATAAATAAATAAAAAAAAATAATTCAAGCCTTATCCCTAGCATTCTATTTTACGTGTTTTTATCATTTTTTTTTTTTTAAATCCCAAGGCAAATTGCACACTGCAGTACCTATAATTTAAAAAAATCACTTTTTGCTTATGTGAGCCAAATACTGATAAAATGACTGGGAGGGTGGAGAATTGTAACGAATTTGAAGATTTGCGATGCATCCCGCCCAAAGGGTTTCCATGGGACCCACAGTAAAGAGTTTACGGGCTCTGGCAGTTCCCTCACTAAGAATCTAAGCCTGGCCCACTTAACACTTTACCAGAACCAGAGCCACTCGGAGTCTTACACCGTGTTTGAAAAACAAATGTCCACAAAAACAAATACCTCCTGTTTTTAGGAGATTCAAGAATCATGGCTGATCATGTTCATTGGGAGGAGGAAAAAGTAGTATAAGTTCAGTCAGTGCTTGAAGGAGGCTCTGAACTGGGATGTTGATGAGAGAAGGAATGTGACAAGTCCTTTCTGAAGATAAGCAAGGCACCCAGAGAAGAAAGACACAGAAAAGGCATGGAGAGCTGTGGAAACAAGAGGAGGGGCAGGATCTGCTTTGGGGCTGCGAGAAAAATAAGTAACTTGGACTTACTAGGACAGAGTATTTATAAAAGTTATTATTATACCTCATCTGAAAACACACACACTTTGAGCAGTGTATGAAGGCATCTTGTCAAGCTTTTCTGGGTCAGAACGTTCTCAGCTTATTGCAAAAGTTACCTGTGCGATCCCATGCCCAAGTCAAATCTTGGCTATTGCTTACACATACAAAGATCATCATGCCAGTCTTGGATACGAGAACACTTTTTTTTTTTTTTTTTTACTTTTTTTGTTGATGTCACAATTAGTGATACTTGTTTCAAGTTAACACGTAAAATTAGGGAACTTTAGAGACGGAAGGGGGCCCTGGAGATCTCTCATTCAATATTTTAGGAAAAACATGTCCTGAGAGATAAACTAACCTGCTCCCCACCTTGAATCGACTCGTGCTGAGAGAGTATAATAATATAATAAATGCAGCACTAACTGAGAAATCATCGTTTGGTGGCTCAACAGTTAAGTGCTTGGCTGCTAACTGAAAGGCTGGCAGCTGCTCTGTGGGAGAAAAGATCTATCGATCCGCTCCCGTAAAGATTACAGCCTAGAAAACCCTCTCGGCAGTTCAGCTGTGTCCTACAACAACGTGCTGCTGAGTACTTCAATCGCACAAAATTCGACTATGGATTAAACAACCCGACTTTCCCCCTGTAACTCAGCTATGTACATGACAGGAGCTAAACTATGCTCAAACCCTAAACATTAGTGTTACCAGCAATCTGGTAGCTTTCCAGATACCACAGCATCACTAATTACAAAAAGAAAGTGTTTCAACAACAGATGCCTATGGGAGGAAGGTGGGGCATTCTTCTTTTGTAAAGACAACAGCCTTGGAAACGCTATGGGGCAGTGCTACTCTCTCCTATAGGGTCACCGTAAGAATAGACTCAATGGTACACAACAAGGAAGGCAAGTTTGGACTCCTGGGTGGCGCAAATGGTTAAGCGCTTGACTACTACCCTAAAGGTTGGCAGTTCAAACCCACCCACTGATGCAGGGGAAGAAAAGCCAGCTGATCTGCTTCAGTAAAAGATGAATGACCTCAAGAGCAACTGGTTAGTGGTTAAAGGCAAGTTACTAATATTACAGAATAATGTGTGTGCCAAAAATATCTACCATTCCTCATCGTATAAATGAGACAGACAGTAAGAGATAAGGAAATCCCATTTAAAGCTACCCCAGGTATGCGCCACAGTTCCTATCCGCTGCAGATCCTGGCCAGTTTCTAAATCCAGTATCCCTTTATTCAAATCATCTTTTTTTTTTTTTTTTTTTAATATATCATCAATGAAGATGACAGCATTACCACCCCTTTCAAGATCAGTGCTTTGAGAAATTGATGGCTGGTGGATATCAGTACCCGCTATGGTAATAAAGGAGTGGGTGTGAGTAACTAACTGTAAAACTCCACCATAACCAAACTTGCAACTCTAGCCAAACACTCTTCCTCTTGCTTCGGAAACCATCCATGTCTGTCTCCCTGACACAGACTCACGGAGTCCTAACACCGACTGTATGTGGCACTTCGAGCAAGCAAGAAGAATTTCTTCATCTGTACAGTAAGAGGGTTGGGCTCAGGCTGAATTCCAGCTCTCGAATTCCGCCTCATTGCCGGAGTGGCAGGGCGGTGCAATGAAAAGAGCCCTGCCTGGGCTTGACACCAAAAAAGCCCACGTTCGCATCCCTCTGACTGGGGCCACCCAGCCTCTCCAACTCGCGGAGATCTCACAGGGGCCAGACCTGATCCGGGGCGAGAGGAGACCGAAGAGCGGCTCCGGGCGCTTGCAGACGAGAACAGCGACTGCCGCGGGGAAGCGGCCAGTGCAGGCCCGGTCATGCAGCGCGTCCCTCGGGGCATGGGTGCCCTTGGCCCTCGCACAGAGGCCCCGCGCTCCCCGCCCGGCCCCGGCCCCGGTCCCAGCCCAGGCCCTACCTCTGACCTGCTCTCCGCAACTCAGCAGTCCCCTTCGGCGCGGTTGGCAGCTGCCGCCGCCAGTCCCGGGCCCGCTGTCACCTCGGCCCCTGGAAGCTGCAGGCGGGTCAATCTGGTCTGACTCAGCGCAGCCGCTCCGCCTCCAGCCTCCCGCCCAGGCTTCCGCCTCGGCCGGCGGGGCCCGTGCAACCCCGCGGACGCCACGCTCGGTTCCCTGCGAGCGGACTTCCCCGGCGCCCGCCTCGCGCTCGCGCTCGCGCCCCCTGGCGGCCGACCCCCGGCCCCGCCCGCCTTGCGACGTCAGAGGGTTGGTGCTCCGAGGACCAATATTCCGGGAAACTGAGGCATTGGGCGCCGGACCGCCGCTGAACCCGGCCAGGGACCCACCCTTGCTGCATCTTGGCTGCCTCCTGGCTGCATCTCCTTGGCTTCTCTGCGGCATCACGCGGACGCAGCTAGCGCAGCTTTGGTGTCTCAGTCCTACGTGCTTTTCTGGTTAATTCAAGCTGCGTTACTGTTGTCTCGTCCGCCACACGGCCCTCCAGCACAAAAAACGTCAGAATTCCATATAGAGAAGTTCAATTCCATTTCTATTTATGGTCCTCTTTGCTACCTCGAGATAACTTCCTTTATCATATCTTTCAATACTTCTGTCTTGTTTCTTCTGAGCAAAGTCTCTGAGGACATCTTGGATATTTTAAAAGTGAAGAATACAGAGACATGAACAGGGCAGGGCTTAGAGATCACTTCCAAGACGTTATTGAATCCCCACATTATTCCGTTTGTCACAAAATCACACTGGTTGGCTATATTACTTGAATTTCCGTATGTTATGTTTCTGGGATCCACCTAGGAGATTATGAACAACGAAGAAAATGCATGCTATCAGAGATAAACCTTTATTTCAACGATTTCATCAGAATATATCCTTTTTTAAATTCTGCTTCTTGATGCAATGAATACTATTGGCAAAATATCAAAGTCCTGCGTTTTGACAAAATTCTTAACAAATGCTTCATTTGCCTGTAAAACAGTGACTTTTCTTCCCTCAAGAGTAAATTGTTACCATTGCTAATCTAATGCCTTAACTTTTGAGGATACTGTTGTTATTCAGGTAACTACAATGTTTTTCCCATTGTAAGACACCTTTGTTTTGCATGCCATCAAGAGAACAAAAGCTGCTAATGAAGTTACGACACTCCACTGATTATAAGACACATCTTGATTTTGAGGACAGGAACTTGTGGACAGCCAGCACCTAGACATCAATGAACTCTCCCTTTGGGGGAAGTAGGGCCTCCTGGGTTCTAAGACCCACTCCAGAAGGAGATTGCAAACTCCCTGTCTGGGTCCTGCCCCGATTTATCCTGGATCCACTTTGCTGCAGTATAGATCTGCTCCTTTTTACATACAGTCCTGGAAGTTGGCCAAGCGGTGGTGCAGCCGTGAGGCTTGGGTCGCAGCAAAGCCAAGCACTCAGATGAGAACTGCTGTGGCAGGCCCAGCACCTGCCCTGTTAGCGGGACGCTGGTCAGGAACGGTCAGTCAGGTCAACACCAACAACACCCTCATTCTTTTTTCTTTTTTCCCCCTTCATTTTATATTCCTTATTGCATGTATCTCAGTCAAAATTACAACATATTGCTTGTTTGTTTGCGTATCTGGTGTATGTTTCCCCCATTGGAATGTATGCTCCATGAAGGGAGGGACTTTCTTGCCTCAGAGGAAGGTTGGGCAATCTACTTCTGTACAGATATTGCCTCGGAAACCCAAGGAGGGTTCGCTATGAGTTGCAGTCAACTCGACGGCAGTGAGTTTGGTTTTGGATCGCCTCAGAGCTTAGAAAAGAAGCTAGTACGTAGTAGGTGCCTTGACAGATATGATGGATTGCTCATGCGATTCCATTCCAGCACCGTAGCAGGCTTTACTGTCTCCTGGATGCATTCCAGATAAAGATGCATTCCTCAGACTCCCTTATAGCTCAGGCTCTGCCCATGACCTTGTTGCTGCCACTGCTGAAGTAACTGTGTGAGATACGGAAAACAGAAGGAGGGAGGTGGAGGTGCTACTCCTGCTTCTGTTATTTCTCCTGGAAGTGTATTTCTGGTTTCCTGAGGCAGGGCTAGCAGAGGCCTCAGCACCGTGGGTGTCGAGAGGCAGTGTCCGGAGCATCCATTTTGCCTGGCAAGAATAGAGGTGATCCTATTTTGGTGAGTAGCGACTGGGATCTTAAAAGCTTGCAAGCAGCCATCTAGATGCAACGATGGGTCTCTCCTCATCCAGAGCAAAGAAGAATGAAGAAAATGAAAGATTCATGGAAAGAATTAGTCCTAGTGACTGGTACACCATGCAATCCACAGCCTATACGACTATGAGACCAGAAGAACTAGATGGTGCCCACCTACCACTGTCAACCACTCAGAGGGGGATCTATGTAGGAGATCCTGGATAGAGAGGGAGAACAATGTGGAACAAAACTCAAAATCACTTGGAAAAAAAAAGGAGAGGACCAGGTTTACTGGTCTGATAGAGCCTGGTGGAACCACTGAGGCTATGGCCCCTAGCTGCCCTTCAGGTCTGGAATTGAACCCACATCTTGGCTTCCAGCCAAACAAAAGACAGGCATATGAGTTGAACATTTGCCTGAGGTAGATCCACTCCTTGGAGAGAACAATCATGGGAGAAAGAAGGGTTGTTTATGCACGGGAGACAGCTCAGAAGGCAGGAAGGCATGGAAGGATAGACACAGGGAAGAGGTAACTGTTGGGAGGAAGTGGGAGGGGAGCTATTGTATTGGGGTAAATTATATAGTCAATGTCATGAGACAGTGTATGTGAACTGGTGTATGGAAAGTGAATTTGCTCTCTAAATTTTCACCCAAATCACAATAAAAAAAAAAATTAAAAAAGAAAAGAATAGAGGTGGAGGTGATGTGGTTTTACAGACAGTAGTTGGGGCAAACCAAAAAAACCAGACTCACTGCTGTTGAGTTGGATTCAAGCAATAGCAACCCCTCATTGGGTTTCTGCGGCAGTATCTCTACGGAAGTAGATCGCCCAACCTTCCTTCCAAGGAGTGGCTGGTGGGTTTGAACCACCAGCCTTCTGGTTAGCAGTCAAGTGCCTTAGGCACTAGGCCACCAGAGCTCCTGTAGTTGGGGCAGTGGTTGCTTTTGTTGTTGTTGTTTTCCTGAATTTTGTTTATTGTGTTGTTATTGTTGAGAATATACACAGCAAAACACTCAGCAATCCAACAGTTTCTACATGTACAATTCACTAACATTGATGACATTCTTTGAGTTGTGCTACCATTCTCACTTTTCTTGTCTGAGTTTTTCCTCCCTCAATAACATAAACTCACTGCCACCCAAGGTTCCTATCTAATTTTTCAAGTTGCTGTTGTCAGTTTGATCCCATATAGACAGTTCTGAATTAGAGCTTAAATTCGAGGGCACTTGGTCTCTAGAAGGTTGCTGTGGTGTTGTGAATTACTTGGATGGCTTTTCTAACCAGTCTTTGTGACTCCCACCAGATTACTGGGTGGGACCATGCAAATAAGGTGTATGGAACTCTAATGTGGGGATTGGTTAGTTTTGTCATTCTGCTAGGCTTAAAATGAACCCTGCTAGGGAGCTCTGGTGGCATAGTGCCTAAGCCATTGACTGCTAACCAGAAGGCCGGTGATTCAAATCCACCAGCCACTCCTTAAAAGGAAAATTTGGCAATCTACTTCTGTAGAGATACTGCCTCAGAAACCCAAGGATGGGTCACTATGAGTTGAAACCAACTCGACAGCAGTGAGTTTGGTTTTTGGTTTTAGAGGCAGAAGAGGGGGATCTCACTGCCATCAAGAGAGAAGGACAGAGTTGGAGCAGAGCGTGTCCTTGGACCCGAGATCCCTGCGCTGGACCTCCTTCACAGAAAGAAGGCAGAGACGACCGACTGTGAAACTAAAAGGCATGAGACAGAGTGGCAGGCTTGCTGGCCCACAGAGCAAGAAAGCTGAGTGCTTTTGGCAGGAGGTTTTCTGGCTAAGTGGGATGTACCTAGGTGTATATACTGGCAGAGACAAAAGAGCTTTGTAACACTTGCCCAAGAAAGGCAGAGGCCAGGCGAAGAAGCCAAGGGCCAGAGAGGTGTGCCTGAGGGGGCATGGCTGAGGGGAGACTGTCCTGATAGAAGGATTGTATAATTGTCTGTTAGGAGTTCTGCTAGCGTAGTGCCTAAGGTGCTTGACTGCTAACCAGAAGGCTGGCGGTTCAAACCCACCAGCCACTCCTTGGAAGGAAGGTTAGGCAATCTACTTCTGTAGTGATGTTGTTATGTACCATCGAGTCACATCTGACTCATAGTGACCCCTCCTTGGGTTTCCGAGGCAGTATCACTACGGAAGTAGAGTGCCCCATCTTCCTTCCGATGAGTGGCTGGTGGGTTTGAACCGCCAGCCTTCTGGTTAGCAGTCAAGTGCCTTAGCCACTATGCTACCAGAGCTCCCGATACTGCCTTGGAAACCTAAGGAGGGGTCACTATGAGTTGAGTCCGACTCGACGGCACATAACAACAACAACTTCCCCAACAAACACCGCAATCATGAATACTGTCTGTGAGCTCTGTGTTGCCACTGAAACGAATTATGGAACCCAGCAGAGAAGCAGTGAGTGCTGTGGGAAGGATAGTTGATGTCAGAGTTGGTGTAAAAAAAAAAAAAGTCTAGGGGTTGGGGGCATGTCTGTCTGGCCTTGGGCTGCTGATGGTGATTCTGTCTCCCTCTCATGAAGTTAGAGGAGGTCGTAAGATGCCACCTCCTTGACCTTTTTGCAGTTGCAATCTACAGTGGGAGTCCAAACTGCGTTTTGAGTCTAGACATAATTTCACATGCTATTTGAGTTCTTTCTGACCTTTAACCCAATATTGTAGCTATTCATAGACAAGTCCCAGGACAAACCTAGGGAGGGGCAGTTTGTCCTCAGGAAGAATGTGGTTGAAAGTAGATTATGTTCACACAAAACCTAGGGAACTTGCTTGGGTATGTCCTTGAACTCAACTCATTGCCATGGAGTCCAATCGGACTCATAGCAACCCCTCCTGGGGTTTCCAAGGCAGTATCACTATGGAAGTAGATTGCCCAATTGTCCTTCGAGGAATGGTTGGTGGGTTTGAACTGCCCACCTTCTGGTTAGCAGTCAAATGCCTTAGGCACTATGCCTCCAGAGCTCCCTGGGTATGTCCTTAGCTACTTTAAACTAAAGTTGGGGTCTTGGCATTGTTTTGTAGCCACCATGTGGCTATGACTCAAGTCACATGGTCATGAGTCATCCCCTGACCACCACATAGCCAGGTGGTCAAGCCTTAGAACCCAATTCTACAATACTTTTTAATCTTCAGTTATGTAATATCCCAATCATGGTCCTTTCCCTGCTTCTGTGGTCCCTTCTGTGACAGCGATGAATCGATCTGCCACTAATCCTGATTTTGTGATGATTCTCTTTGTTCTCAGGCATATAAAATAGCCCCATGGCCATGTCTCAGCAGACACCATTCAGCTTTGTGTATATGCTGATGGTTTTCCTCAACCTGGAAGATTGTCTTTTTTTTTTTTTTTTCTTGTCCTAAGGCTTAATAAAAGTGCTCCATTGAATCTGTCGGGATCTGAGGTCTCTTTTTCCCCAATCACAGTTCCTAAAAGAGCACAATCCTCAAGGCAGACCTTTTTTACTAGTTCAGCTAAACTATTGTTTGGTTTTAAGATGACTTCAGGGGGTATTTCTGGTTTAGGTTTAAAGATTATCTCAGGGCAGTAGTTTTAGGGGTTCAGCCACCTTCCATAGCTCCAGAAAGTCTACAGTGCATAAAAATTTGAAATTCTGTTTTTCATTTTCCCCTTTTTGATCGAGATTTGTCTCTTAAATCTTTTATCAAAATATTAAGTAACAGAGTCTAGTTCTTCTGGTCTCATGGCAAAGGATGCAGTTTTTTTTTCATGGAAACAACTAGCCATACATGCCCTGTCCTCCTCCTTCTCCTGACTCTCCTCTTTCTCCGTTGCTCCAGGTGAATAGTGACAGATTGTTGTGCCTTGGATGGCTGCTTGTAGGCTTTTGAGACCCCAGGCACTATGCAACGTATTAGGAAATAAACCCACTGCCATGGAGTCGATTCTGACTCATAGCGCCCCCATTGGGTTTCGAAGGTGGTAAATCTTTCCTAAAGTAGATTGCCCCATCTTCCTTCCACAAAGCGGCTTGTGGGTTTGAACTGCCAGCGTTCTAGTTAGCAGTCAAATACCTTAGGCACTGTGCCTACCAGAGAAATAGAACTAGAATTTTGTTTTCTATGGATGTGCTTTGTTAATGTGTTTTGGCAAAGAATCGAGTTGTTGTTGTTATGTGCCATCGAGTCAAACCCGACTCATAGCGACCCCTCCTTGGGTTTCCGAGGCAGTATCACTACGGAAGTAGGATTGCCCAACCTTCCTTCCGAGGAGTGGCTGGTGGGTTTGAACCGCCAGCCGTCTGGTTAGCAGGCAAGTGTCTTAGCCACTATGCTACCAGAGCTCCTAGTACGCCATACCAAAAACCAAACTTACTGCAATCGACTCGATTAGACTCCTAGCGACCTCTCCTTGGGTTTCCGAGGCGGTATCTCTATGGAAGTAGATGGCCCAATCATCCTTTGAGGAGTGGCTGGTGGGTTTGAACTGCTAGCCTTCTGGTTAGCAGTCAAATGCCTTAGGCACTATACCACCATATGAAATAAAAATCAATATTGATTTTATATATATATATATATATATATATATATTTGGTTTTTTTAAAAAAACTTCCAGGATGTCTTAACATAGGTCAAATCCAATCTGAATGTTTTCTTTCTTTCACCTGAAAGAGTCAATTTCAGAATGACCTTCTTACTAAATTTGAATCTCTTAAACATTTCTTTTAGTGACATTGATTATGTTCTTAGTTTATGTCAACATTCTTATCAATTCTGTTCTAGCTGCCCATCCCCAGTAACTTAATCTCAGTACTCCCCTCGACTCATCTATGCTTTAGAGTAACTGTTGTCCATTTGGTCTCATACAGATAATTTTTTAAAAGGGCACAGTACTCAACGGTGACATTCCTTACCTTCTGAGCTAACCTGTTATTTCATTAAAAGGTGACTCCAGGGGATAGTTTTGGTTCAAGGTTTACAGTATCTCTGGGCAATAGTGTTGGGGAGTCTGCTAGTCTCAACTGGTCCAGTATTTCTGGATTTTTTAAGAATTTGAGATTCTGTTCCACATTTTTCTCCCATTCTATCAATATCCATCTCCTGTGACCCTGATCAGAACAATTGGTAGTGGTAGCCAGGAACCATCTACTTCTTCTGGTCTTAGAGTAGAAGAGGCTGTGGTTCATGGAGACAATCAGTTGTGTCTGATTCCTTCTCCATTGAATCTGAATCTTTTAAGAATCACTGTCCTATGACATTGCAAAGATTCTAAATTATCAAAAGCAAAATAATACTCTTTCACTTATCAACAGTGCAGTAAATGAACAAGCACTGTGCTGGGTGTTTGGGATTCAGCCTTAACAAGATAGACAAGTTTCCTGCCCTCATGAAGCTCACATTCGAGAGTGGGGAGACAAAATGACAACAACAACAAACACCAAATGATAAAACAGGTAAATACAGAGTATGATGAGAGCTGGAAGCTCTGGTAGCATAGTGCCTAAGGCACTTGACTGCTAACGAGAAGGCTGGCGGTTCAAACCCACCAGCCACTCCTCACAAGGAAGGTTGGGCAATCTACTTCCATAGTGATATCACCTTGGACACCCAAGGAGGGGTTGCTATGAGTCGGGTCCGACTCAATGGCACATTGCAACAACAACATGATGAGAGCTAGGAAGGAAATACTCCCAATGATATATGTATCGTGGTTAAGTTTGTTTGTCAACTTGGCTAGGCCTGGTTGGGTGGCTGGGCAGCTGAATGTAGTATTGCCCATGATGAGACTGGTAATCAACTCCATGATGGAATCTACTATGAGCAGCTGAGTAACTGCCTTAGAGATGTGGTCTGCTTCCTGTATATAAGGAGAAGCCTTGAAGCCCTGTCTCTAGCTCATGGTATGCTTGAACCCTGCATGTAGCCATGTTGTTCAGCAGCCTGCCATGCTCTGCCAACCTTGGGACTTTCAATGGATTTGAATCAATGGCCTGCTATGTGGTTTGGTGAAATTGGGACTGTGTCTTATTACTTGTCAACCTTGGGCTAGTCAGTCTCAGCAGCCAGCAGCTGTCTGACTGAAAAAAATCCTCTAGCTTCAGTGGGCCCAGAGCAGGAGGCAGAGCTGAAGCCCAAGGTTAAGGGGCTTTCACCCAGCCCCTAAAGCCTGGCACTTTGTACTTGGACTTAAAGCCTCCAAATTGTAAGGGAATAAACTCCTGTTTGTTCAAGCCATCCCATTTGTAGTATACTCTTATTAGAGTGGTACCAGGGAACCAGAACAATATGATAGATTAATTACAGAGAGAATTAAGCCATTGTATGTAATGAACTCACTTCTCTTCTATGCAAGGAGAATGGTACAGGTTACGTACACTCCTTTGGATAACCAAGAAAATAGATGCTCAAAACATTTTCTGTGTTTTGTGGTTTTCAATGAGAATCTGAAGTAAAGGGGGTAAGAACCGCTTTTAAATATAGTGGTGGTCAGGGAAGTGCCCTCTGAGGAGGTAACACCTGAAAACTAAGTGATGAGAAAGACCAGCCATGAAGAGCCGAGAAGTCCCTTCCAGGTGGGAAAAACCGCAGGTGCAAAGCCCTGAAGTGGAAAGCAACTTAGTAAGTTTCAGAAACAAAAGAAGCCGGTGTGGGTATCGTGGATGGAACTATGTCCCAAAAAACAGATGTTAAAGTCCAAAACCCAGGTACTTGAGAATGTGTCCTTATTTGGAAATAGGGTCTTTGCCAATGCAGTTAATTAACACAAGGTCATACTGGAGTAGGGTGGGCCCCAGTTCAACATGACTGGTGTCCTTATAAAAACAGGAGAACAGACAGACACACAGGGAAGCTGGCCATAAGAAGACAGAGGCAGAGTTGTTCTGTCACCATCAAGGACCACCTGTGGCCACCAGGAGCTGGAAGACACAAGGCAGGCTCTTCTCCCAGAGACAGCATGGCCCAGATAACATACTGAATTGGACTTCAGACCCTCCTGAACCGTGAGAGTATGATTTTCTGCTGTTTTAAGTCACTCAATTTGTGGTCATTTGTTTTGGCTCCCCTAACTGACTCGATGGCACATAACAACAACAACAACAACAAGAGACTACAACAGTGAGCAGGAAAGCAAGTATTATGAGATTGGAAAACAGACAGAGGTCAAGACCATTCAGGGCTTGGTGGGCCATGGTGAGGAGAATGAATTTCATGCTGAGTCAAGGAATTGATACTTTATTAAATATCCTCAACTGAAAGGACTGAAATGAAAACGATCAAAGGAGATAAATACATGTGGAACTGCTTTCTTCTTACTAAGAAAAACAATGTCCACATGTGTCATATTAAACTAAAAAGTTAATCCTTAATTAACCAAAACACAAAACAGTCCAATCTCCATGCATTCTTTGTAATCTCATTAATTAAAACCACTTGGGTATGTCGTAATCCTTTCATCTCATGCCCTAACCTCAATCCAACCTATCAGGATATGCTGCATCTAAAATTTCCGTCATTGTCACAATAACTAACACTAACAGCTTAGCAGGGCTTAGCCCCAAATCAAAGCAAACTCCCTCTGGCTTCCCCCTGGAATGTACCACGTCACAGCCACAAGCTGCTGTTAGCAATGGTAAACTGATGAGAGCAGCAAGCTGCTGAAATGAATCAAAGATGGGCTTGCTTCTGGTACAGACAGTTAATCCTGAAATAGCCAGAGGCCTAGCTTTAGAAGAAAGAGAATAGGTAAAGCAACAGATTCTTATTTCTATTATTAAAGAAGATATTAACCAACAATGTTGGTGGCAGAATATGGAAGGCATCCTGTCTTTGTTGTCTAGAATTGCTGTAACAGAAATACCACAAATAGATAGCTTTAACAAATAGAAATTTATTCTCTCACAGTTTAGGAAACTACAAGTCTGAATTCAGGGCTCTGGCTTTAGGGGAAGGCTTTCTCTCTCTGTTGGCTATGCAGAAATGTTCTTGTTCCTTTCAACATCTGTGGGCCCAGTGTTCCCGGAGATTGCCATGTGTTTTTGGCATCAATATTCCCCTGGGTATAGGAGGTTCTCAGCCCAAGGACCCTGGATCCAAAAGATATATTGAATGCTGACCATACCCTCAAGGAAATTTCCTCTACTGAGTAAGGCAGTGCAAGGATGTGGAGGTGATGACTCTAGTAAGATACATCTCACCCTAATCCTGCTTCAGTAACATAATGGACAATTTACTCCCACAAAGGACTGTAACTACAGGCATGGAGGCATATCACAAAATAGAGGATAATTGCTTTATTAAATAACTGCCACACCACTGAAAATCATGGCCCAGTCAAGTTGACATATAATTTTAACCATCATACACCTTATCTGCATTAGCAGCAACCTGTCAAATCTCATTAGTGGGCCATAGGCACCTAATTTACATAGGCTCAGTCAATCATTGTGTGGGAATCATAAAGTCTCTGGCTAGAAGGGCCATATTAAGTAACTCACTGCACAATAACTGTTCACTGTTAGTTAAAATGGTGCCACAATGACACAAAGAGGAGGTGGCTATGGGGAGGAAGTGGGGGGAGAGCTGTTGAATTGTTGGAGATAGCAGTCAATGTCATGAGACAAAGTGTACATGAACTGCTGTGTGGAAGATGAATTTTCTCTGTAAACTTTCACCCAAATTACAATGAAATAATAATAATAATAAAAAGGTGCCAAAATGTACTTGGTCATCCCAGGGCAAAGAGTCAGAAAGGACAGGACTGAGGTTGGACCCAGGTAGGTAAGGGAGGGTGGGAGTATCTAGGAGGGTTTGAGGGAGGGTGTTTGTCTGGTGGATTCATGATAGGCAAAGATCACTCCTAGAAGAAGACACAGAGGCCATTTACTTCATTAGGAATGGATCCTGGCTGGCAAGAGTAAGGCTAGTTCTTGTTTTGTTCTTCATGCAAGAAGACAGGCACTGTAAGAAAGTTTCTAAAACCAAAAAAAAAAAAAACAACCCACTGCTGTCGAGTTGGACCTGACTCATAGCGACCCCTCCTTGGGTTTCTGAGGCAATATCACTATGGAAGTAGATTTCCCAACCTTCCTTCCGAGGAGTGGCTGGTGGGTTTGAAGCTCCAGACTTCTGGTTAGCAGTCAAATGCCTTAGGCACTATGCCACCAGAGTTCCAGTTCTAGAAAAAGACCATATCCGTTATCTTCAGAATTATCCTTATATACTGATGTAGTTTTCCCTAGAGGCTTCTTCTCTTCCTATCTATTTGTAGAAGCTTGAAATTGCTTTAATGAAGAACAAGTAATTCTTTAATAATTAAAAGTAAAAGTAAGCCAAACAAGTACATGAATCTACCTTAAAATGCAAATGTTCAGGTGATCCTTTGGAAAAAAGTCACTCATCTTGTATATCCATCAGTATGTCTTATGTCTGAGTGATCTATCAGATCTCTTCCTATTTCAGTGGGGAGACAAGAATGTGAGAAAGCATTTGGGGATCTGGAAGGAGATGGAGAAAGAAAAGAAAGGGGAAGCTGAAATACTGAAGACAATTTTATAGTAAATGTTTATTGGCACTCTGGACTTAGGTTAAGAGCTTAGCATATATTATCCCTTCTTTTTTTAAGCAAGATAAAGAAACAACTATGGTTTCCTATTTGAATAGAATCAATAGGGTTTTTTTTAAAAAAAAACTTTACAAATCATCTTTATTTTCTTCTTCTGGTTGTCCACAAAAATGAAGCAAAATAATCAAGTTAATCTTTTCCTTCTCCAATACTTGTTTGTTTTTTCTTAGCATATATCATGACAACAACCCAGCAAGGAAGTTTTTGTTATCTTATAAGTGAGGAAACTGAGGCTCAATGAGATTAAGTAACTTGCCTATTATTTCCCTTATTTTAGTCCTTTTTCTTTTTTTCAATTTCCTTTTTCTACTTCCTCCCCATAGTTACCTCTTCCCTGTGTCCTTCCCTCCCATGGACTCACACCCCCCTGAGCTGTCTCCCTGTGCAAACACTGCCCTTCTGTCTCCCATGATTGACCACTCCAAGGAGTGTATCTACTTAATGTAAATGTTCACCCCCATATGCCTGTCTATTCTTTGCCTGGAAGCCACAGGAGCGAGTTCAGTTCCAGACCTGAAGGGTAACTAGGGGCCACAGTCTCAGAAGTCTCACCAGGCTCTATCAGACCAGCAAACCTGGTCTTTCTTTTTTTTTTTTTATGAGTTTGAGTTTTGTTCCATGTTGTTCTCCCACTCTATCCAGGATCTTCTGCACCGATCCCCCTCAGAGTGGTTGACAGCGGTAGCCAGGCACCATCTAGTTCTTCTGGTCTCATGGTCATAAAGGCTGAGTATCACATGATGTACCAGTCCCTTGGACTTTTTTTTTTTTTTTTTTTTACTAGCCAAAATATTTAATAAAAAATACAACAGCATGTCAAACTCAATCATGATCTCATTTCTACCCTATTATTTGATGTATGGGTTTAAGGTCAGGTTCCTGGAATGTATGATTATTCAGGAAAATAGTAGTTATTTCTGTACCAAATCTTGTGTTCCCAAAATTCCTGGAGCCATACTGTCCCTGCTGATATTGTCATTACAAGGCTGTGCTCCTCTTTTGAAAAAGGTTCTGTTTATCATGCATATTGTTTCATTTTTTAAGTTAATTCTTCATAGGAGGGTTTGAGAAGTTTGTGCTTCTTTCACGTGTAATAATTAAAGATGCTGTTGGTTGCCATCAAGTCAATTCCAGCTCACGGTAACTCTATGTATTACAGAGGAGAACTGCTCCATAGAGTTTTCTTGCCTGTAATCTTAACAGGAGGAGCCCTGATAGCACAGTAGTTAAGTGTTCAGCTGCTAACCAAAAGGTTGGTGGTTCAAACCAACCAGTGGCTCCTCAGAAAAAAGATGCAGTAGTCTGTTTCCGTAAAGATTACAGCCTTGGAAACCTTATGGGGCAGTTCTACTCTGTCCTATAGGGTTGCTATGAAACAATTGATTCTATTGGAACAGGTTTGGCTTTTCTTTTCTGTCTTTTTAAAAGAAATTTTTTAAATTGTGATTTGGGTGAAAATTTACAGAGCAAATTCACTTTCCATACAGCAGTTCACATATACTTTGTCTCATGACATTGACTATAATTTACTCCAATGCAACAGTTCCCCTCCCACTTCCTCCCCATAGTTACCTCTTCCCTGTGCCCTTGGATTAATTGTTTCCATGTGTCTTTGGTTTTCTTCATTCTTCTTCTCTCTGGACAAGGAGAGACCCATTGTTGCATCTAGATTGTCTTTTTCAATCTTTTAAGACCCCAGTCATTACTCACCAAAGCAGGATGTAGAACAATGTTTTTATGTAGTGTGTTATGCCCATTATTGACCTGTGATCATGGTCCCAAGCCCACAGGTTCAACTACTTGCTCCCTCGGGGTAGCTGGCTGTGGCCAAGAAGCCACCACAACCTTGCCTCTTGTCACTTCAGCTATATACCTGGACATTCTTATGTTGCTTGTTGTTAACTGCCATCCAGTCGTTTCCGACTCATAGCGACCCCATGCACAGCAGAATGAAACACTGTCCAATCCCACACCAGCTCCATGATCCCTGCTATACTTGAGCCCATCATCGCAGCCACCATGTCAATCCATCTCGTCGAAGGCCTTCCCCTCTTTCGTCGACCCTCCACCCTACCAAGCATAGCATCCTTCTCCAGGGAATTGTCCCTTCTGACAACATGACCAAGTAAGTGAGACAAAGTCTGGCCATTCTCACTTCCAAGGAGCATTCTGGCTGCACTTCCTCCAGGACAGATCTGTTAGTTCTTTTAGCAGTCCATGACACTTTCA
>NW_006921651.1:6914408-6938263 GCF_000298275.1 Orycteropus afer afer | reverse complement strand
CAAAGTGTCATTCCCAGCATAGTAGATCATATGGTTGTCTGATTCAAAATGGCCAAAACCAGTCCATTTCAGCTCACGAATGCCGAGGATATCAATCTTTATGCGTCCCATTTCAAATGGAATGTCCAAATGAAATGGACATTCTTATAGCACATACAAATGCACATGTAGAAACATCATCTGTTAACCCTATACATGGTCATGGGCACACTCCCCCCTGCCTAGACATACCTGATCATTCAGCTTGTCCACCCATCTATCTACCCATAGATCAATGCTTGCTATCACTGACAACACAGTTGTTGTAAGTGTCAACTTGGCTAGGCCATGATTCTCAGCGGTTTGACTGACATTATGTAATCATCCTCCATTTTGTGATCTGATGTGAGCAGCCAATCAATTGAAAGGGGTGTTCCCTTGGGGGTGTGGCCTGCATCTGATACATATGGATGTTCTACTAAGGTTTGCACTCTCTTTCAATCTCTGATTCTTGGGATGTGAGAAGCATTCAGCCTGTTGCCTGACATGCAGATTTTGGATTTGCCAATTCCCGCAACCCCATGAGCCAGCAGCCTGCCTCCTGACCTGCAGAGTTTAGGTTCATCAGCCCCTGCAAGCCCGTGAGTCAATAGAGGCCTCCAGGCTGCTCCCTAATCCATGGTTTTGAGATTTGCCACCCTCCACAACAGTGTGAGCCATCTCATTGAGATAAATCTCTCTGTATATTTATATATATACTTGACTGGTTTTGCTCCTCCAGAGAACCCAGCCTAAGACAGCCAGTTAGACAAGTAGGACCAAGTACTAACTTTCTCCTTGATGTATCCAGAAGGATCTAAACAAACTGATGAGAGAGTAAGTTTTATTTTTATTATGAACCCCTTCTCCTCACCTTTGAGGAGTGAACATATGACCCAAGACTGACCAATCAGAGTTATTATGAATGACAGTTTTAGGGACAGGCATATAACCCAACTTATGCTGTTGAGGGTCAGATCCAAGAATCAATGGTTGGTTCCTAGGCTGGTAGAATACAAGCTTGTATACTTCTCGTGCAGAAAGCCTGCATGAAAATGAAGTCAACCCCATTAAGATGCTGATGGAATTAAGAAATGAAGAGAGATTCCAGACAACATATTGGGTACCTGGATGCAGCTGTATCTGAAGTCCCTCCTATAAATGTTAGAGGAGCTCTGGTAGCATAGTGCCTAAGGCACTTGACTACTAACCAGAAGGCTGGCGGTTCAAACCCACCAGCCATTCCTCGAAAGGAAGGTTGGGCAATCTACTTCCATAGTGATACCACCTCGGAAACCCAAGGAGAGGTCGCTATGAGTTGGGGCCGACTCGACGGCACATAACAACCACCACCACCTACAAATGTTTAGCTATGTAATCCACTAGACTCTAACTATGGGTTCACAAATGCCAGTCTGAGATGACAATTACCATTCCTTAGCAAAATGAAAAAAAAAATTAACTTTCAAGACTTTTTGAGACTATGTTTTTCCTACTTTTTAGCAGTATTCATGTATTAATGAGGACAGTCGATAGCAACTGTCTTTTGTTTAATTGTCCTTAACTGGCAAAACAGAAAGTTAAAGGACACTTTTATTTATTCCTCCATTAAATTTTTTTTTCACTGGTTTGTGAAATCGAAGTCTGTTATAAAGTACAGTGTCTGTACAATACTATATTTGGATATAAAAGAAGAATTAAATTGTGGTCATTTTATTTATTGGTTTATTTATTCTTCATCTGAGTCCAAAAGGGATTTAAGGAGACTCACTCAACTCCTTTGATCTAATGCCAGAGGAACTCTCCATTCCAAAGACTCACACGGGACAATCTGAAAGGAAGTCAGAGAGGCTGTTCTGCCTTCCTAAGGGGTGGACATGAATGCAAACAATGATTTAATTTGCCTCCCTGGGCTGAGCAGTAGGAGGCAGTGTGTCACACCCTGAGGGCTTTTCCTGGGCTGTGGCCACCCCTTACATATGACTCCCAGCACCCTGCTTCTCCTGGGAGGCTACATCCCTATCTGAGGTGCTGCAGCACCTTGATGAGGTGATGATAAAGCTGCAAGGAATGTTCTCTAAGTGAATAGAATGAAGGTAGGGGAAAGAAAGATCTATGAATAGCAGTATAGGGAGGAACTTCAGGTGGTGAGGGTGGAACAGGAGAAAGTGGGGGCGGGAGGAGGAAAGCCTTTCTAAATAGTGGAACCTAACTTCTAGGAGGAGGGAGAGGTTTGATGTTTGCTTAGGCATTTGCCCAGGGGAAAAGCTTACTCATGGTTTAATAGCTGGAATGAAGTTAGTATTGAAGGAGACATGAAGCAATATTCCAGGCAGGAGGTAGGCATGATGGTGTGTGGTATGGGGTGTGTGTTGAGAGTGTGTGTATTAAACAAATCATAATACCTCGAATGTGGAGAGGATGCAAGTGACCCATGAACTTGGACTTCTCCAGCTTTGGTGGGAGATTTGTTTCATGTTGTCCCTCTTTCTCGATCCTTACTTTTGACATGGCTGGTTGCATTAGGGGTGTTTTCTGTGGCCATGGAAAAAGTGAATCGCATTCGCTTGCTTATGACTAGACTTAGTGTGGTTGGGAGGCCTTGGTCCTCTGGGGCGTTAGGCTCCTAGCATGCTGAGATAGGATCAGGAAACAACACACACACACACACACACACACACCCCAGCCAGGCTCTTTCCTGCCTCAAGAGTTTTTGGGCTTGTTATTCCTCAGGTCTGGAAGTTTTTTTTTTGCTCCTCTTTGAATGACTGGCCTTTTTGTAGGCTTTAGGTCTCAGCTCAAATATTGCTCTTCAGACAAGTCTTCTCAAACCATCTTGTCTCAAATATCTTGTCTATGATTTCCTCTCTCAGCACCACTCTCACAGTTATTAATCCTTCCGTGTATTTGTTTATTAACTTGCTTTATTCTTTGTCTCTCCCTCCAGACTCCCTCCAACTCCAAATAGGTACAAACCATGTCTCTGGTTTACCACAGTCTCCCTCACTCTTAACAGTGTCTGATTCATAAGGAGGAACTCAATAAATATGTGTAAGATGAATGAATGAATAAGAACATTAACTGGTCTGAAATCTTTGACGGAAATAAACTTGACTCCATTATATTGAGATTTTGTTATTTCAGAATAAATTTCAAATCGAGGGAGACCATATTGGACTGCTCCCACTTCAAGGTGTTCTGAAGGTGGGTAGAAGAGGTTAGGTTGTTAGGCATTGTTTATTGATTTTGATCTTTTGGGAGAGGGAGAATCGCCCCCATCTGAAGAAGAGCAGTGCTGCTGAAAATGTTTCTGGACTTACATCCTTTCTTGCTTTCATGTTTGTGCTAGCGGTGCATGTCCGTAACCCAGTCATACGTAATTGGATACAAATAACGAGAACTATTCAGGGCAAGATAATAACACTTATTCAAAGGCCAAAGTCCCTGCTGTCAAAAACATGTACTCTTTAGAGAGAGAAAATGTTGTCACAGTCACCTACTGGGGAAAACTGACTACACTAGCTCTCTTATAGGAGCTCTGGTGGTGTAGTGCCTAAGGCATGTGACTACTAACCAGAAGGCTGGTGGTTCAAACCCACCAGCCACTCCTCGGAAGGAAAGTTGGGCAATCTACTTCTGTAGTGATACCGCCTCGGAAACCCAAGGAGGGGTCGCTATGAGTCAGATGGCAGTAAGTTTGGGTTTTTTCTCTTGGTTTAGCTCTTATGTAAAACGGGCTCATTTTGTTCTGTTTGCTTGTTTATGAGTTTTGTTTTACATACATTGCCTTGAGGTGGGAGCGTACCTGTTACCCACTCAGTATGGTGATCACAACTGGTTATTAGTGTTTTCTTTCTTTATATCCTACTTAATTTGCAAAAAAAAAAAAATAAAATAAAATTGAGCTGGTTTATGTATTAGTTTTCTATTACTGCGTAACTCAATTAGCACAAACTCGGCAGCTAAAGACAGAACACATTTATTATCTCACAGTATCTGTCGGTCAGATGTGGGGGCACAGCCTCGCTGAATCCTCTGCTCAGGTCTCACAAAGCTGTACTCAAGGTGCTGGTCCAAGTACACTCAGTTGACTGGCAGGATTCATTTCTTAGTGGCTGATTAACTGGAGTTTCCATTTTCTCGCTAGCTGTTGGCCAGGGAACACATTAAGATCCTAAAATATTTCCCCTTCACAGGCAGTTCATGACCTAGCTGTTTGCTTTCTTCCTCCAAGGCCAGCCAGGAAAAGGCTCTGCTTTTAGAGGGCTCACCTGATTAGGTCAGGCCCACCTGGGATACTCTCCCTTTTGATGCATTCAAACTTTACTGATTTGGGGCCTTGATTGAGAGTGCCCTTAGAATTCTGCCTTCCATGGTTTATGATTTTTTTAAAAAATGCTCCAACTATTAATAATAGATAAAAGAAGAAATAACAGCAAAATGGGAAGAAAGAAAAGTCCTGTGAAAAGAATTGTGGAGATCACTCACTCAGCAAACGTGTCGATGTGCTTAGATACGCCAGGCACTGCTCTCTATGCAGGGCTTACAAATCCAAACAGACCAGCTGGCTTGATTCAGCTTCTCAGGAAATTGCACTTCACGTCCAAACTCCCCTGTGCCCCAAGTTCTCAGTGTTCCTGTCAGACCGTGGGCTGACAGTTACCCAGCCTGACAAGAAACAATCCTCTGAGGGGGGTCTGGGGCAGAAGCTGCCTTCCCTTCCTTAAAGGAGCTCTGAAGGTGTAGTGCCTAAGGCATTTGACTGCTAGCCAGAAGGCTGGTGGTTCAAACCCACCAGCCACACCTTGGAAGACTGCGCAATCTACTTCTGTAGAGATACTGCCTTGGAAACTTAAGGAGGCAGTCACTATGAGTTGAAATTGGCTCGATATATTGACTAACCCCCACAAACTCCAAATCAGGTAGATTTGATCTCCATTTTTTTTTTTTTTTTTTTTTTGCCTGATGAGTAACTATGATTCAGAGAAGGGAAGTTTTTTGCTCCCAGTCACATAGCAAGTAAGGGAGAGAGCAAGTATGAAAACCCAGATCTGCCAGAGTCCAAACCCTGTGCCCTTAATCAGGACGTTCTACCCTGTTTGGAAGTACTGCCTCTTTAGGCTGGCATTCTGTGTGGAAGATTTCCTTTAAAAGAAAAAAGTCCTGGATCCAAAATATACTGAGCCTAGAAAGGGCACCCAGCCAGGGAAACACTGGGCCCCAAGTCGAGCCCCTCACTTCTTGCCCTGTCGGCCCTACCCAGCCCCCCTTCTGATCCTGTGTCCTTCCTTAGTGTGCAGTCAGAAATTCTCATTCGGTCAGTGCCAGACCCAGTGTTCCCCACATAACATTCTCTCTGTGTAATCACTTGCTGTTGGAGTGGGTTTTGCTCAGTTGGGGTTTGCTTGAAAACCTTCATCTCCTTGAGTGCTTAAAATCCTCAGGGTGGCAGGAAGGAGGGATCTGAAGGGAGATGACTGGGAGGCTTGAAGAAGGCGTTGAAGCCACAGGGAGAGTCGGGGAGGCACTCCGGATAGGGGTGGCCTAGGGGCTCATGGGTTGCGGGGCTTCGGCGTCCCCGCACCCTGCCCCAGCTCAGGCCGCTGGGCTGACTTGCCAGCTCCGTTTCTCCCCGCTCCCGCCAGCTCCTCAGGCTGAGCCGGGGAGACCATGCTCAATCTATCCTGCCGCTCCCTTCAGTAGAACCTTCCTTGGCTCCTTGTTTTTCTCCGGATAAAGACCAGACTCTTGACTGGGGTCCAAAGGTCCTTCCTGACTGGTCCTTCTGGCTTCACTTTCCAATACGTCACTCAGCTCCGGCCACACCAGATCTCTTGCCCAAACACACTGTGCTCTTCAGAGCCTCCAGAGCTCTGCACTTGCAGCCTCATTTTTTGTCCCATCCCACCTCCCTCCATTTCTTTTTATGAGCTCTGATGCTGCAGTGGTTAAAGCATTTGATTGCTAGCCAGATGGTCAGTGGTTCAAACACACCAGGCCCTCCACAGAAGAAAGATGAGGCAGTTTGCTTTGGTAAAGATTTACAGCCTTGGAAATCCAATGGGGGTCACTAGGAGTCAGAAGCCACTTGATGGCAGTAAGTTTGAATCCTATTGTCCCTCATTACACCTCACTTTAGGAGCTCTGGTGGCTGGTGACTTTACCAGCCCTGGGATGCCTTTCCTGATCTTCTCAAGGCTCTGTCAGGGCCGTTTCTACTGACACCCCCCTCCTCACCAGCCAGTACTTACAGCATCACAGCAATTACCACATCGTAATGATCTGTTTGTCTTCCCAGATCACCAGAGCCACCCTGAGTCATCACGGATTGTATCTTATTCTTCTTTGTAGTTTCTGCATTTACTAAGAGCAAGGACTCAATAAATGTCCCCTGGGTATGAATGGACACATGGGTGGAAGCATGGATGAAAGTCTGCAACCGTGCCAGGGCAAGAACTGTGACCGTATTTGCAAATATCAGCTCTGTTAAGTGACTATGTGCCAGAGAACCCAAAAACAAAATAAGTGATGTTCAGACAACCTGGAAAACTCTAGTGCATGTGGAAACCTGAGGCAGAAAGTTTCAGGCAACTGCTGCTTTACAACAAGAAAAGAACAAAGGAATATTGGGTTAAAATGGGGAAGAAAGAAAATATCAAGAAAGGATGCATCCTTTGAGCAGACATGTTCCCTTTTTAAATGGGAAGGTATGGTTATTTTTTTTCCCCCCCTTTAACCACAGACTGAGAGATTGATCAAAAATCAAAGCAAACTCACTGCCGTTGAGTCGATTCTGGCTCCTGGCAACCTCCTTTGGGTTTTTGAGGCGGTGAATCTTTACAGAAGTAGATTGCCCCATCCTCCTTCCCCAGAGCGGCTAGCGGGTTTAAACCGCCAAGCTTCTGGTTAGCACTCAAATGCCTCAGGCACCACTGCTCAAGTAAAAGAAAAATAAATGTATGTGTTAATCCTGATGCTGAATGGCCACTGAGGAGGGTGGGTTGTCAGTTAGAGTACCTATTGCTTTTGGATGGGTGTAGGATTACTTTAAGGAGTTACACTGTTCTGTGGTAAGAAAGGGCTGGGCTAATTGGAGGCCCAGGGAGAGACAGGTGGGCAAACTAGAGCCCACTTTGCTTCACGAAGGCTGAGCCTTGAAAGGGGGCATGCAGTGAAGAAGGCCTTGGGAACCCCAGCCTGCCCAGTAGGAGTTTATGAATTTGTGGATTGTGAGGTGTGTGATGAAGGACTATTCGTCCCTTCAAAATCCTTGGTAATCTCTACCTTGTCCCATAATGCTTTTAGTACAAATGGGTTTATTCTGGGGACATCAGTGAGCTGGGGAGGGCTGGGTACTACAGGGCACAGGGCCAGGACAGAGCCATTCCACGGGGCCTCTAGGGTAAACTTACACAGCCTTGTGGATTGAATTGTGTTGATGTTTTAACCCCTGGCACCTGTGAATGAAGAGCCCTGGTGGCACAGTGGTTAAGCAGTTGGCTGCCAAATGAAAAGTCAGTGGTTTGAACCCCCCAGCCTCTCCATGGGAGAAAGATGTGGCCGTCCGCTTCTGTATAGATTAAAAAAAAAACCAAACTCACTGCCATGGAGTCGGATCTGACTCATAGTGACCCCTCCTTGCATTTCCAAGGTGGTATCACTACGGAAGTAGATTGCCCAACTTTCCTTCCAACGGGTGGCTGGCGGGTCTTGGAAATCTCATGTGGCAGTTCTTCCATGTCCTGTAGGGTCCATGGGAGTTGCAATCAACTTGACAGCAATGGTCCGGGTCCCTGTGAACTTTATTTCGGGTACTTGTGGCCTTACCTCTAAACAGGGTCTTCAAGGATGTGATTAGTTAACGTGAGGTCAACTGGGGCAGGGTGCAATCTAATCTGAGTGGTGTCCTCATAGAAGAGGAGACGAGACCCAGATCAGACACACAGAGGGAGGAACACGTGTGACAACAGAGGCAGACAAAGCTGCAAGCGATGCTACAGTGAGGGCTGCTGGGAACTCCCAGAAGCGACAGGCAGAAGATCATCGCCCGGAGCCTTTGGAGAGAGCGAGGCCCTGCCGGTGCCCCAAGTTTGGACTGAGAACCTCCAGAACTGTGAGACGATCACTTTCTGTTCTGATAAGCTCCCAGTTTGTGGCACTATCTTATGGCAGCCCTAGGAAACAAATACACATAGCTGGAAAATGTTTTCAAAGATGAGTATCGTTTAAAATACTCACGGAGGAAGAGGAGTGGCAGTAGGAGAAGGTATCTGCCTTTGTCGTACGCTTTTCCTAGTGAGAAACTATTATGCTGTTGTTGAAATGGTCCTCTGGGATTTCAGAAGAATTGGTCACCTGATCTTGCTAAGGGAACAACAGGAATGGTGGGGCATTTCAGAATTTCCATTATTCATGCAGAACTCGTCATTGAGACCTGACTGTGCAGCAGGCTCCGTGCTCAGCACAGAGAGGCCAAGCAGCAGAACGAGCCTGTGGGTGCAGTGTGGCCTGGCATAGAGCCTCCGGACCTGGAGCAGACCCCAGGATCCGAACACCTCACCAAACACACCGCTGGATGTACTTGTGACGGCGTCTGTTTTTCCAGAAGTTCTGACTCCTTTCATGATGGCCTAGAAGGGGCTTGGGAGCTCTGGTGGCATAGTGCCTAAGGCATTTGACTGCTAACCAGAAGGCTGGTGGTTCAAACCCACCAGGCCTCTCCGTGGAAGGGAGTTTGGGCAATCTATTTCGGAAACCCAAGGAGGGGTCGCCATGAGTCTAATTGAGTCCACGGCAGTGAGTTTGTTTGTTTGTGTTTAGAAGGGGCTTTGGGGGCCCTGGCTGGCACAAGAGATTAAGCTGTGGGCTACTGGCCCAAAGAATGGTGGGTCACACCCACCCGAGATGCCTCAGAAGAAAGCCCTGGTGATCAGCTTCTGAAAGGTCACAGACATGAAAACTCTGTGAGGCACGGCTCCAACCTGAAACACACGGGGTCGCCACGAGGCGGAAGTGGCAGGACAGCTTACCCCTGGAATAGACAGAGACCAGACTGCATTGTTCTGAATATGTTGATGGTTAAATAGGTCCCAGATAATGAAATAGCTGATGTGAGGGCAGGTCAGAGCCCTTCCGAAGCGCTACTCCAGGCATGGTGGGCTCCAGCCATGGTGGGCTTCAGGCAGGGATCTCCCGGGGCTGCTGCCTCTCCACCTCTTTTTTCCTCGTGCCCCGGGGCTGCACTTTCTTTGGTAAGACCCTGCCTCCTTGCCCCTTGTTGGGAGCTTTTCTCGTGGGGGCCGCTGGAGAGAGGCTTCTCTTGAGATGGAAGTCAACCTGGAAGTTAGGGGAGCAGAGTCATTTTTCTACTTCTTGAAACTGAAACTGGGGAGAGCCCAGTTTGGACCCTTTTTCCTTGTTGCGATAGTTCTGGGTTCTGACGGCAGAAGGACCAGGGAGAATTATTACAGGAAAGACCCAGGCTGGCAATGGTGGTGCCCACATAGGCTTGGCTAATATCCTCCAAAAGTAGTATGCAATCACCGGTGCCACATGAGGTACACTAGATGAATGGAATATAAATTTATATTCCCATCAAACCACGATCACAATCTGTTGCTTAGGCCAGAGCTGTAATTGATTTTGCTGTAATGACCCACTTTATGCTACTGTGTGAATCACAGGCTCCTGCTTGGGCAAGCCAGTGAATGACTCAGGCCTTCACAATGAATCCTTAATTGATTAGGAATATAGATTTAAAAAGCCAAAAACCACTGCCATTGAGTTGACTCCGACACATAGCAACGCTAGAGGACGGAGAACTGCCCCATAGTGTTTCCAAGGCTGTCAGTCTTCACAGAAACAGACCTCTTTCTCCTATGGCAGCTGGTGGGTTGAACTGCTGACCTTTTGGTTAATAGCCGAATGCCTTAAGCATTGTGCTCAAAGAGCTCCTAGTAGCCATATAGACCGTGGAGACAAAACAGGTTACTAGGATGGATTCTCAAACTCGCAGTGTCCACGCATCCTTCCGGGTGAGGCTTCCCTTCTGGGATGGCACACAGATGTGCGGATGTTCCCACTGCCTGAAGCAGAAGATGTTCTGGGCGGAGGAAGCCGCATAACCGCCCCACAAGTGAATGGACAGGGAGTGGCACAGAGTCCTGACCACATTCCCCTGGGGCATCCCTGGCTTCTAGAATCTTGGCATAGCTTGAGCTGCTGAAGCCAGCTGGGAACTGAAAAACACGCAGCAGCCAGGACTCCCCTTGGGGATTATTACCGACCCCTTCCTCAAAAATCCACAACCTCCTTTCCTCCTAGTTCCCTAAAGATGGGAAGAATCAGAGCCAGTTGCACCATTTCCTTAGAATTAAGAGATCTAGAAAAGACAAGGAGCCCTGTGGTCCAACGGTTAAGCACTCTGGCTGCTAATCAAAAGCTCGGCAGTTCTAACCCACTCTGGCCCTGCAGGAGAAGGACATGGCGATCTGCCCCCATAAAGATGACCATAAAACCAAACCCAACCCACCACCTTCAAGTTGATACCAACTCTCGGCAACCCTGCAGGGCAGAGTAGAACTGCTCTGTAAGGTTTTCAAGGCTTTAAATCTTCATGGAAGCAGACTGCCACATCTTTCTTGCGCAGAACGGTTGATAGATTCAAACCATCAACCTTTCGGTTAGCAGCTGAGCATTTCATCCACTGTGCCATTAAGGTTCTTCTGTAAAGATTACAAGCTAGAAAACCCTATGGGGCAGTTCCACTCTGTCGCATGGAGTTGCTATGAGTCGAAATCGACTGAACAATACCTAACAACACAGAAAAGAAAACAGCTGAGAGACAATAAAATGGGATGAAGCAGGGGAAAATGGAAAGAACCGAGGCATCGGGAAAGCCGTGGGGAAAGCAAAGAGGAGAACGTTGGGCACTGGGGGATCATTGAAAGGGTGTAAATTACAATGCAAAAAAACTCTGGTACATTATTGTTTTTCTTTATCTTTCTCCAGCCAGATGGGTATCTGCTTTAGAACACAAAGGGAGACAGAGTTTCCTGTGATCAATAAACAGATTCCAGTTGTTACTGATGTCTGGGAATGGCATCCAAAAGATGGCTTTTCCCCTTGGAGTTATATGTGACATCATGAAGGCTGATGCTAGTTTACTGAAAGGAACTAGAACAAAGGAGGTGAAGTCTTCCAAGACAGAGTACCTGTGTTACACAAGAGGGTTTGCTGTTCTTTGAATTTGGCACAGAGTAGACCTGTCACGCCAGACTCATACCATACATGCAGTTGTCCCCCTGTCTCTTGATTTTAGGGCAGATGAGGAGCAGAAGGAGAGTGATTTGGAAACAGAGGAAGGGGATAAATTGGTTGGGGAATTGGAATCAGGCAACAAGCTGCACTGGAATTTGATTCCTGTATCTGCAAGCAGAAGTAACTTATAATATGTAGGAGATGGGGGGGGGAAGAGGGGAGGTGGGATTTCAGAGGAGTTCTCAAAGGACTGAAAGCAAGGAGTTAGGAGCACAGCTGAGCATGAAGTGCTGTTGGCCACTGGCTAAGGGGGCAGCGTCCAGAGCCCGACACAGGTGTGAATCGTGGTTCCCCCCACTTACTCACTGAGTGACATTGGACAAGTTTTTTCCTTCCAGTTTCAGTCTCCTCAGCCACAAATGGGGATACTTATATCTACCTTAAGGAGCTCTGGGGGGTATAGTGGGTAAGGCATTTGGCTGCTAACCAGAAGGACAGTGGTTCAAACCCACCAGCTGCTCCACAGAAGGAAGATGGGGCAATCTACTTCTGTAAAGATTTTACAGCCTCAGAAACCCAGAAACTATGAGTCGGAATTGACTCAATGGCAGTGAGTGATATCTGCCTTGTATGGTTGTTCTGAAGGTTAAATGAGATTATTTTGTAAAGGTCTTGTATAGTATTTGACATCTAACAACAATTCAGTCAATACATGGTATACCTTAAAAGACAAGCTGCTTTGATTTTTGACCTGATTGCATTGAGTTAAGAAGGAGAAGGGTCTACAGAGCTCTGGGGCTATAGTGAAAAGGAAGAGGACAGCATAAGGAGGCTCTGAGGAAGAGGTGACTTTGGGAAATCAAGTATGTAGATGCTCATTAAAGAGGACTGCCCCACATACCCATGTTCATTACAGCACTATTTACAATAGCAAAAAGGTGGAAACAACCTACATGGTCAACAGAAGAATGGATAACCAAACTATGGTACATACACACAACGGAATATTATGCAGCACTGAAGAATAACGTAGAATCTGCAAAACACCTAATAACATGGATGAACTTGGAGGACATCATGCTGAGTGAAATAAGTCAATCACACAAGGACAAATATAATATTAGTTCATTATTGTAAAAAGTCAAGGAAAGGTTTCTATATGGAAGGAAACTTTCTTTGTTTGTTACTAGAGGTGGGAAGGGATGGGAGGGAACACTGAAAAAAAAACACATTGACCCATGTCACTTTAGTTTTGTGTATTTCACTGTACATAAATTATATTTCAATAAAATGTATTTAAAAAAAAAAAAAAAAAAAGACTGTCCCATTACTCTTTCCTCATTTGAGGAATGTGGGCATGAGGGTCCATGATCTCTGAGATTCCATTAGCTCTGAGTTCCTAATCTACTATGACCAAAACTCAAAGGGCCCAGGTCGTATATCAAGTAAATTTTTTGCTTCTCATCCTATCCATCAAATATAGCCATGGGGAGTTGGATATTTGAGAGTGCTGGCTCTTTGCTGCAATGTGAGTGGAAAGGCCGTCTGGGCACATGGGGTACCAGAGGGAGTAGGAGAGCGCCCTCTGGTGGTATTCTTTACTGAAGGCAGAGAAAAATGCAACCTATGAGAGCCCAGTTATCTGGGCAGGGTCTCTGGGATTTACAAACTAACATTTGTTGAACACTTTCTATGTGTCAGTCACAGCTTTGCATGCATTTTCTTAAACCTCCTGTGAAGAAGATATGATTATCACCAATTCACAGAGGAAGAAACTAAGGATGAGAGAAATTAGGTAATTTACCCAAGGTCTGTAGACAAATTAACAGGTTTTAGAGCCAGAGGCTTCTTTAATCATTATGCTATGTTAAAGAAAAGAAAGAAGAAAAGCCAAGAGGAAGTGGAGGAAGGACTTAATAGGAGAGGGGCAGAAGAGAAATTAGGATATGAGAGCAATTAATTGAAAAAAAAAAAAAAAGCCAAAGCAGGAAGCTTGGCAAAGATTAGAAGTACGCAACCCGTTGTTTAAGGTTTTGTATAAGTGACCTTTATGGTATTCGGAGGAAACAGCCTAACTCACCAGTTTTGGTTCTGCAGGACCCACGGTCACACTCACTGTCTCTGGGTCAAACCCAGGTGCTGTGGCAGTGACAGTGTAGGTACCTGGAAGTAGCAGCCGAAAGTAATCACCATGATCACCTGAAAGGCACAAGGATAGAACTTAGTCTGTTCATTAGAAAGTTGGCCCAAATGACACCTTGACCCAAAAAAGGATCCGGGGGTTTCAGTTGACCACAAGCTTGGTTTTACTTAAGAGCATGATGAAACTGGTGAAGATCTAAGCGGTCCTCGGCTCTATTAGTAGGAATATGGGCCTCAGCTCCTTGTGTTGTTGCTGTTATGTGCCGTCGAGTCGGACCCGACTCATAGCGACCCCTCCTTGGGTTTCTGAGGCAGTATCACTACGGAAGTAGATCGCCTCATCTTCTTTCCGAGGAGTGGCTGATGGGTTTGAACCCCAGCCTTCTGGTCACCTCCTTAGAAGTAAGCATTTCATTTGTGTTCTTCACTGAGAGTATTATGTTTAATGCTAGATCCTGAATCTTAGTACAAACGTATGTCAAGTAAAGAGTGACCAGGAGTGAGGAAAGGTTGAAAGACCTGTGAATGTTTTTACCTTTGTTTCAATGTTTGAAAAGATAATGGGAAGAAACGATGTTTACCTAAAGAAATAAGAATGAGAAGTATGGGTGGAAGTGGCATGGAAGCAGAAGCAAAAATATGGTGACAAACAGAGCTACCAGAAAACAAATGACTGCCTTCAGAAAGGGTGAGTGTGGGGCAGAGACTGGGATGGGGCTCCTGTGGACCCACAAGGTTGTGTTGTACTCAACCTGTGCTCAGGGTTGGGGCAGCCCTGGGTTGGATGCCCAGCTGTCCACAGTGCTATATATGGGTAATCTTATATTAGGGAGGAGGATTGCACCAAAGATCTGATTTTGAAAATCCTATTGTTAATATTTCTTCCATCACTTTCAAAACTATAACAAAGGGAGAATAAAATCCAAAGGAAAGAACGTTTCCTCCATGGCTCTCTCCATAGCAGAGATGTAGCATTTTGGATAATGACTTTTTACCCCTTTAGAACTGATTGGGATGTTGTCTTTAAATTTCCTTTTAAGCAAATAAACAAAACCCATTGTGGTCAAGTCAGTTTCGACTCATAGCAACGCTAGAGGTCAGAAAAGAACTCCCCCATAGAGTCTCTAAGGCTGTAATCCTTATAGAAGCAGACGGCCACATCCTTTTCCTGCGAGCAGCTGGTGGGTTTGAACCACCAAACTTTTGGTTAGTAGTTGAGAACTTAACCTGTGCTATCAGGGCTCCTCTTTAAGCAAATGTTATTGTTGTCAGGTGCAGTCAAGTTGATTCTGACTCATAGCAACCCTATGTACAACAGAATGAAACACTGCCTGGTCCTGTGCCAGCCTCACAACCATTGGTATGTTTGAACCCATTGTTGCAGTCACTGTGTTGATACATCTCATCAAGGGTCCTCCTCTTTATTGCTGACCCTCTACTTTGCCAAGCAAGATGCCCTTTTCTTGATAACATGTCCAGAGCTGTGAGATGAAGTCTTACCATCCTCACTTATTTAAGCAAACAGCAATGAATAATTGAGATAGATGCAATAAAGAATGAAACAGACAATAATGAGGAAGCATCCATTCTGCCCTTTAGTGAATGCCTGTAATTACTTTAAAATACTTCAGCAAAGACAGTATGTTACTATGGATATGTTGCATAGTTTAAGTTATACTACAGTGGCTGTCATTTTTCTTAATTGGGGATTCATACCCAGGATGGTTAGCTGTATCAGAAAGGTCCTACTCCAAGGGCTTCAGCTATCATTACTACTAATCAACCCTAGATGCTTTGCTAAGTAGCATAGTGAGTGTTAGGGTTTTCACTGGTAAAATTAATGGTTGGTTGATTTAGCATAATGGATGTTGGATGTGAGCTCTGTTCGTAAAATTAGTGGTGTTCAATATATGTTGAGTGGCTAGCATGTTTCAGAGACATTTCCCAACTTTACGTGAATGTTGTTGGTAGGGCCAACAGTGGTTATGACTCATAATATATATAACAGAACAAAACATAAAACATAAATCCTCACAACTGGACCAATAAGCAGTATCATGACAAACAGAGAACAAATTGAAGTTGACAAAGATTTCATTTTACTGGATCCACAATCAATGCCCATGGAAGTTAACAATCAAGAAATCAAAGGACGTATTGCTTTGGGAAAACCTGCTGCATGAGTAGGGTATAAGAATCTAGCAAGCCTGGTAGTCTGTGCACTTAGTGATGGTGTCCAAGGTTTGATCCCTGAACGGTCTTTGAGTCCAGTCATTGGGTTGGAAGATTCTGGTTGGTTGATGTCTGACTATGAGGCTATAGAATTCTGCTTTAGAATATCATTGCCTTTCCTTGAATGTTGGAATCACTTTAAAGAATGAGAGTTGAGTGGGAGAACAATGTGGAACAAATCTCAAAATCATAAAAAAAAAAAAAAAAGAAAGAAAGAAAGAGAGAGAGACCAGGTTTGTTGGTCTGATAGAACCTGGTGGAACCCATGAGACTATGTGAGACTATGGGCTCTCGCTGCCCTTCAGGTCTGGAATTGAATCCACTCCTATGGCTTCCAGCCAAACAAAAGACAGGCATATGAGGTGATCATTTACACTAGGTAGATACACTCCTTGGAGAGAACAATCATGGGAGAATAGAAGGACTGTGTATGCACAGGGAGATAGCTCAGGGGGCCAGGAGTGCATGGAGGGAAGGACACAGGGAAGAGGTAACTATGGGGAGGAAGTGGGAGGGGAGCTGTTACATCGTGGGAAATTGCAGTCAATGTCATGAGACAAAGTGTATGTGAACTGCTGTTCGGAAAATGAATTTGCTCTGTAAACTTTTACTCAAATCACAATTTAAAAAAAAAGAAAGATAACCTTTGAGGGGGAAAAAAGTATGAGAGCCCAGCTTGCATCAAACTTAAACAGATTGTATGAGCTGATAGATGCCTGCATGGTTACAAGTACTTGTGTGGTAACAGTTGGCTGAGCTTTGCTGGTATAGAGGTTGTGAGGAGCTAAGCAAATCTCATCTATCCCTAACTGTTGGTCATTCATAGCTACTGCTAAACATTTAAAAAAGGAGAAAAAAAATTGAGGAACCTAAGAATTGTGCACGATCAAACTGGGCTGGGTCAGTTTGCAGTACCATCTCCATGGATATTCTAAACTTTTCTGGGACTCAGGTTCCAGGTTGGCTCCAAGAAGATCCTCGTCCACCAGCAGTCTCACCCTGCAGCGAGCCTAGAGGACGAATCTCGCTAACTTTTCCCTGAAAGGATGTGTAGCCAAAGGTCTGAGTCAGGAACAAGATTAAAGATCCATTTCCCAGTCCTCTTTTCTGTGCCATTTCATACCAGTATGGGAGCTACCAATAGCCTCAAGCCCACAAAAGTCCTCCTAAGCAAGTTGTCTGTGGCAATGACTTCTGCATCCTGGCCAAGAAGTTATACTGACATAAGTCTTTCCTGGTGCTAGAGGCCCTGGGTGGGGCAAATGTTGACCTAACTGAAAGGTTGGAGGTTCAAGTCTACCCATAGAGGCCCAGGAGAAAGGCCTGGTGATCTGTTTCCAAAAAATCAACCACCGAAAACCCTATGGAGGAAGAACAGTTTGGAAAAGGAGGGTCAGATGGTTGCACAACTCAAAGAATGTAACCACTATCACTGAAATGCACATGCAGAAATTGTTGAATTGGTGTATGTGTATTCTCAACAACAACAAAAATAAAATAAATTATGTGTTTGAAAAACTCCTCGTGGAGCACAGTTCTACCCTGACACACATGGGGTCAGCATGAGTCAGAGTCAACCCAACGGCACCTGGTTTGGTTTTCTTCTGGGCCCACCTCTCAGGGATTATGTGTTTGAAAAACTCCTCGTGGAGCACAGTTCTACCCTGACACACATGGGTCAGCATGCATCAGAGTCAACCCAACGGCAACTGGTTTGGTTTTCTCCTGGGGCCCACCTCTCAGGGATTACTTGCTTCATAAGCAAGAGATTTTTCACTTTAACATCTGCTATGGGAGTTGATCCACCAGCCACTCCTTGGAAGGAAGATCAGGCAATCTACTTCTGTAGTGATACCACCTCGGAAACCCAAGGAGGGTTCGCTATGAGTCAGGCCTGACTCAATGGCAGTGAGTTTGGTTTTGGTTTGTGGTACTTGAGTTTTATGTCAACTTGGCTCAGCCTGGTTTTGAGTGGCTGGGCAGCTGAATGTAGTTATTCCACATGATGAGACTGGTAATCACCTCCATGGTGGAATGTACTAGAGCAGCTGAATAGCTGCCTTAGGGATGTGGTCTGCTTCCTATATATAAGAAGAGAGCTTTGAGAAAGGTCTCTGAGCTTTTTTTGGCACGCTTGGTCCCTACATGTAGCCGTCTTCATTCAGCAGCCTGCCATAATTGCCTGCCGATCTTGGGACTGTTTCTGGACTTAAACTAGTGGCCTGCTGTGTTGGTTAATAATCTTGGGACTGTGTTATTTTACTGGTTGACCTTGGGTTTGTCAGCCTCAGCAGCCAGCAGCTGAGTTAAGAGAAGCCTCCAGCTTCAGTGGGCCGGGAGCAAGAGACAGAGCTTTCACCCAGCCCCTAGAGCTGGTACTTTGAACTCAGACTTCTAGCCTCCTAAACAGTAAGAGAATAAATCCCTGCTTGTTAAAGTCATCTGTTTGTGGTATTTTCTGTTAGAGTGGCACTAGAGGACCAAAACATCTGCATTGCTTGATCCAGCCTCTGAATTTACTGTCCCCATGTCTATTACCCTTCCTTCCTCTAACCTTCCTAACCTCCAATGTCCTTGAAGTTCTTGCTAGTCTCACTGGTTTACAAATGCCTCCTGATTATGTCAAGGAAGATGAGGAAGTGAAAACTTCCTTCCCATCCCACTAAGCAGTGGCCACCTACCTGAAGTGATGTCATGGTTAATCCCACTGACGGAAATGACAGCCCCCGCTAGATTGTTATAATTCTCATCAAGCACCATTCCCTTGATACCCTGGTGGACCTGTAGGAAAACATTTATAGTGTATAGTTGCAAAATAAACCATTTGTACAGTATTTTAGAATCCTTGAAAACTTTTCCCACATTTTTTCCACATTTATCTTCAAAAAGATTATGGATGACTCCATAGTTGGTCTCTCTGCTTCCCTGCCTTCATCCCATCATGTTGGCTCAGTAGAGTGGCCAGAGTGATTCTGTTAAAATTTAAATCAAGTCATAACAGTCTTCGACTCAAAACCCAACTCACTCAGAGCAAAGCTAAAGTACCTATGATGGTCTATAAAGCTCAAGTAACTCACTAACTGTCTGCCTGCCTCTCCTACCACCCTCTCCCTTGTTGTTAACTACCGCTGAGTAGCCCCCAACTCATGGCAACCCCGTGCCAATGGGATCAGACCATTGTGTGATCCCAAGGGTTTTCACTGGCTGATTTATTTTCAGAAGATCATCAGGACCTTTCTTCCTAGTCTAACTTCATCAGGAAGCTCTGCTGAAAGCTGTTCAGAATTACAGCACCATCAAGTCTCCACTGACAGACAGGTGGTGAGAACCCAGGTCTCCCAATTGCTCTCACCCTCTCCCTTGCTCAGGCAATTGTCCCAGCCACACCCATCTCCTGGCCTTGAGCTTGCTGTTATGTCCCCTGCCGTGAACGCATTTTTCCTAGATATTAGCATGATTCACTCCTGCACCTCCTTTAAGTCTTTATTTAAATGCCTTCTCAGAAAGGCCTTCTTCATAGCATTTCTCAACTTCTAAGATGCTATAAAATTTATTATTTTGTTTATGGTCTGTTTCCTCACTAGAATATAAGTTCCATAGGGGCAGGGATCCCTCAAGAGATACACTTTTATTAAGCCTTGGACAGGACAAAGACAAAACAAGGCAATCATCCTGGATGAGGGAAACCACCAGCCTGAGAAAGCCAAATGGAGTCCGGGCAGGGATTTTTGTTTGTTGGTTTATTCACACTCCCCCACATACAGTATGTATGTATGTATGTCTGCATACAGCACCTAGAGTACAATACCTGGTGCTCCACAAATGTCTGTTGACTGCACGACTGTCATTGTTGGAAGAAGCCCAGGTTTGTTGCATTAAGTCAGAGCAAATGTCAGACCTGGACCACACAAAAAACCTTACCTGATGCTTGGAAAACACTTCTATTTTGTAACCACGAAAGCTAAACACAGATTTTACCTGTTCCAAGAATTGGATTAGGGCTTCTCGATTACCCAGCCACTCGCGGTGTAACTCTTCTTGGCGGGGAAACTTGTTGCAACTCAATTCCAGGGTGATTTCAAAGCAGTTGGTGTGAAGATAATTGAAGTCCTGCATTCCTAGGGGAAAGTGGCAGATTTGAATAACCGGGTTCCCACCCAATGCCTCTTCTCATCTCTCTTTAGGTACAGTTTCTCCGACCTCATAACCTATTTTATCTCTTGACCTCTATTTCTTTTCCTTCTCCATTAAACCTTTCCCCAATTTCCCAGCTCCTTCCTGTCTCCATAAAGGCCCTTGTGTTGTCTCTACCCTGTACCTTTCTTCCATTTCATAACTCAAATTCACTTCTTGTCCCTCTTATCACTCCCAAATCTGTTTATTAAAACCAAAAACCCAAACTCACTGCCATCGAGTCAGACCCGACTCACAGAGACTCCTCCTTGGGTTTCTGAGGTGGTATCACTACAGAAGTAGTTTATTAGTTGTACCTTAATATTAGACTAAGCAGATGTACTGCTCTCAGGGAAATGATTTTCTCTTTGGAATCTGATGTTCCTGCATCCTAGGAGGTTAGAGGTAGATAAACACCTTGCTTTCATATCCCTCCTCCTAAGGAATAACACAACATTAATCTGATAACGGTTGTCTCATAAACAGAATCCTGAAAACACAGAAGACAGCTATATTTTTCTTCCACCAAATATTTGCCTGCTCCTAACTTCTATAATCATAGTGTTTCTTATTGGATATGTTTCTGATTATTGGAAGGGAGTTTATACCACAAACTCATTTGGGCTAACAACTATCCGTTTAATCAACTTTCACCCATTCTTTAAGCTGATGAGTAAGAACAGCTATTCCAGAAACGATGGGGAAAGTTGGAGAACTATGGTCTGTTACATTGGTTCTCAGGCTTTAGCATGTTTTAGAAGAATCACCTGGAAGCCTTGTTAAAACAAATTGCTGGACCTTACCCACAGAGTTTCTGATTCAGAAAGTCGGGGGTAGGGCCTGAGAATCTGCATTTCTAGTAATTTCCCCAGTGGTTTTTTTTTTTTTTTTTTTTTGTAATTTGGGTGAATATTTACAAAGCAAATTCACTTTCTATACAGCAGTTCACATACACTTCGTCTCATGACATTGACCACAGTTTACCACAATGCAACAGCTCCCCTCTCACTTCCTCCCCATAGTTACCTCTTCCCGTGTCCATCCCTCCATGCACTCCTGCCCCCTTAGCTGTCTCCCTGTGCATAAACAGCCCTTCTTTCTCCCATCATTGTTCTCTCCAAGGAATGTATCTGCTTCAGGTACATGTTTCACTCATATGCCTGTCTTTTGTTTGGCTGGAAGCCACACTGTGGGTTCAATTCCAGACCTGAAGGGTAGCTAGGGCCCATAGTCTCAGTGGTTCCACCAGGCTCTATCAGACCAGCAAACCTGGTCCTCCCTTTTTTTTTTTTCTCCAAACAATTTTGAGTTTTGTTCCGCATTGTTCTCCCTCTCTATCCAGGATCTCGTACATAGATCCCCCTGAGTGGTTGACAGTGGTAGCCAGGCACCATCTAGTTCTTCCCAGGTGGTGTTTTTGATGTTGGTTCTGATGCTCTTGGAACAATCACTTTGATTAGCTTAATGACCTTGGAATTATATCACTGCTGTTAGGTGCCATCGAGTTGGCTCCCACTCATAGCGACCCTGTGCACAAGAGAAGGACACACTGCTGGGCCCCTCACCATTCTCACAGTCACTGCTATGTTGGGGCTCATTGTTGCAGCCACTGTGGCAATCCATCTCACTGAGGTGCTTCCTCTTTTTTGCTGACCTCTACTTTATCAAGTATGATGTCTTTCTCCAGGGACTGGTCCCTTCTGACAACACGTCCACAGTCCAGAGAAGATGAGACAAAGTCTCACCATCCTCACTTCTCAGGAACATTCTGTCTGTGCTTCCTCCAAGACAGACTCGTTCATTTTTCTGGCAGCCCTTGGTGTATATTCAGTGTTCTTTACCAACACCATAATTCAAATTCATCACTTCTTCTTCAGTCTTCCTTATTCATTGACCAGTTTTTCACATGTGACTGAAAATACCATGGCTTGTGTCAGCCACACCTTAGTCCTCAAAGTGACATCCTTGCTTTTTAATACTTTGAAGAGAACTTTTATAGCAGATTTGCCCAATGCAATACTGTCAATTTGATTTCTTGACTGCTGCTGTGTCACTGTAGACCTGCTTAATTTATGGCAGTGATTCTCAAGGAAGAATGGGCCATACTTGCCCAGAGGGTTTTATTTAAATGTAGGGTCAGGAGGGACCAGGCATTGTTTCATTCTATTGTATATATAGGGCCTTTATGAGTCAGGGCTAACTCAATGGCACCTAACAACAGCAACACATCAGGAGGAGGGAAAGGAAAAAAAAAAAAAAAGGGGAAAGGGAGGGACAAGAGTAGTTTGAAAAAGTATGTTTGATATTATATTTTAAATTTTTCAGGGGAAAACCTATTGAGGTTCTAATGTAAATTGAAGAAAATAAGTTCAACAAAATCTTGCCTTCTGTCCGAGTGAGTTTTGAGCTGCAAGAAGTCTCTACATTCCCAATAACTCCTTAATCTTCCTCCTCCCCACTCTATACAGGACCAACTTCGTTATCAACTCAGTCCTCACTAGTGAATATTTCTACTACCTGGACTGTGGCTAGATCAGACTTGAGAGGATAAGGATAGACAGATGGTAAGAGATAATTCCTAAAAGCAGGGCTTTGAACCAGGCTGATGCAGCAAAATTGGAACAGACCTGAATTTGTAAAATGTGGTGTACCGGAATGATAACAAAATGAGGAAAATTATGGGTTAAAGTCTTGGAATGGGAGACTCAGAAGAGGCACAGTAAAGGTTGCTCCCTTTCAGGAGCCTGATGTGGGAGATTGGATTATTGCCAGGACTGTGGAGAGTGACATACATTCAAAGTAACATGATTGGCTGACATCTCTGAACCAGACACCACCCTCTCTGACTCTGCCGATCAAGAGATTTGGTTGCTACGCAATGTGCACGCTGCTCTTGCTTTCTAGGAGGGAAATTAAGTTTCGAGCAGAACATAGACCCATAATTCTTCCTGTTCCAAATATTATTCTGGTATACCCACATTTTACAAATTTGGGTCTGTTCTGATTTCACTTCATCGGCCATGACTGAACAAGTTCTAAGCCCTGACTAAAAGAACCTCCTTGCTGTTTCAGCCTCTTTATCCTCAGGTTCACCCGGGAAGGTTCATAAACATAGATTAGATTCTCAGTAATGGGGAAGGGCAAGGGAACAGACAGAGCGGTCTGTTCCAGGGTTTCTGCTCTCCCAGGCTACATTATCAATGACCAACATCCATGGTAAACTACTGTTGTGGGCAGATGGATGGGCAGGTAGGTAAAGGAGAGCACACATCATGGGACATTGTTGCGCACAGGCCAGCTCCTCTGTTCTTCTTTTGCTATGTGAGACATGCCTCTCTGTTACTAAAGAATTTTAAAACTAACATTTCCAAACCAGACATTTCCAAACACATCGTGTACATTGTGTTAATTAATCCAACATCAAATTTATGAGGCAGGTATTATTATTAGTCTTAAAGTACAGATGAGGGAACCAAAGCACGGAGAGGTCAAGTAATTGGCCTGAAGTCATATAACTGGAAAATGGGCAAGACAGGTTTGAACCCAGCTTACTCTCTTAACCACTTGGCTATGTGGTTTTTCTCCTATGTCCTAATCTACCGTGGAAACCACAAGTTTCAAATGGTCACAGGTGTCCCTACCTTAGTCTTAAAGGATCACAAAACCCAAAAAGCCAAACCAGTTGCTATTGAGTTGATTCTGACTCAAGGCGACCCCATGTAGGGCATAGTACAACTGTGCTCCATTTGGTTTTCCATGGCTGTGAACTTTTGGAAGTAGATTGTCAAGGCTTTCTTGTTGTTGTTGTTATGTGCCATCGTGTCAGACCCAACTCACAGAAATCCCCCCTTGGGTTTCCAAGGCAGTATCACTACAGATGTAGATTGCCCAACCTTCCTTCTGAGGAGTTGCTGGTGGGTTTGAACTGCCAGCCTCCTGGTTAGCAGTCAAGTGCCTTCAGCACTATGCCACCAGAGCTCTCAAGGCATTTCTGGGTGGATTCAAATCACCAACCTTTTGATTAATAGCCA
>NW_006921651.1:6902235-6914308 GCF_000298275.1 Orycteropus afer afer | reverse complement strand
TTCCGTAGTGATACTGCCTCGGAAACCCAAGGAGGGGTCGCTATGAGTCGGGGCCGACTCGACAGCACATAACAACAACAACAACAACAACCTGACCATTTGCACTGCCCCGGGACTCCACTAAAGTGACACTAAGTACCAACGTGAGATTCCTCCCTTTTTTAGATCTCTGTTTGAATGCAAAATTCTATAGTACTCTTACTCTTTCCCTGACAAAACTGGGCATTTAAAAGGAGAAATGAGCACTATTCGACTTCAGCTTGTAGCAGTTCCCCAGACCTTTCTTACCCTTGCTGAGTGAATACCAGGAAGCCCCATTGGTGATGCCATCTGGGAAGTAATCCCCACAGTTCCAACCTCGGTACATCCATCCATGTGCGTAGGAGTAGACCTTGGCCAGCTATAGGAAAAGCAGGCACTGAATTATCTTGACTGTTTCCAACTTCAATGGTAATGCTCAAATCCAAACTAGGGTGAGACAAGAAATCCACCACATATAAACAACTGATTATTTGTTTCAATGAAAGAAAATACCAACAGAAATAGAAAGGTGGTGCGTGTGTGTGTAAGTGCAGTGGACCGAAGCTAGGAGACCTGGATTCTATTTTTTCTTTATCTTGAGTCTAAGTTTCTTCATGTGCAAAGTGAAAAGTAAGACTGAAAAACCAAAAACCAGTTGCCGCCAAGTCAATTCTGATTCATGGTGCCCCATGTGTTTCAGAACAGAACTGACCTCCATAGAGTTCTCCATGGCTGTGATCTTTCAGAAGTAAGTCATCAGGTCTTTCTTCTGAGGTACCACAGGTGGGTCTAAACCTCTGACCTTTTAGTTAGTAGCCAAGTGGTTAACTGTGTGTGTCACCAAGGGACTCATTTAAACTATTATTCATACCTTTCACATGCATGGTCTATTTTCTCATTTTAAAAGTAATATAGAAATGTTATCATAAAATTGTAAATTAAACCAAAGAAAAATTCCCACAAGCTCACCATCAGCATTGTAAGTTAATTGTTATATCTTGATTATCTTTATCTTAAGTATTTTTTATATCATAATTGTACTGTAACACTGTCCTTTTTAATGAATTTATAGCTTATCATTCTAATTTACTCGATTTTAAGTTTCTAACAATTAGGCAGTATTTTTAATTATTATTATTTTGTATGTGTGTGTGTGGACTCTTATCTAATAGTGTCCTGTGTTACTGACTTGAAAGCTCATCTCCTAAACCCCAAGTTCCTCTGATTATACTTCCTTTGGACAAGTTACTATCCTGCATACCTTCTGGAAAAGCTTATCATCAGGGGTGGGGGTGTTAGCAGTGCGACGGAAGCCACGGACTCGATGTTCAAGGGACTTGTCATAAGGGTAATTGGCCACCACTGCCCCTCCATGGAGATTGGCAGAAAGAACAAAGTTGAAGGAGCGTATCCACTGGATCACCGCCCGGGTCTCCACCTCCACCTGTGAGGAGACAAGAGCTTGGTAGTGAAGGACAGTTGGCCAACTGGCCATTTGAATAAGTTTGTCATAAAGTGGCCAGAAAGGATAGCATGTCTGAATGAAACAAAGTTCTACTAGGCATGAAAAATCTAGATGGCTTCTGAGGCAGCTTTGCAGAAATTTAGGCAAATCGACTAAATAAATCTGGAAAATGCTGGTTTACAGTAATATTTTTCAACATCCTCCTTCCCCAATACATCTACTGTAACATGAAGAAAAACATTCCTTTCGTCATATCCAAATTCCATGGGTTAGACATATTGTAATATGGGCCAGTCTTGGCTAAGTTATGAAATTCCATCCCTTTTATTGCATATTGTATTGTTAATGAGTAACAGTGTCCTAAAGAAAGCCTTGAATCCACTTGGACTATTTGCAATATAAGTAAATAATTCTCAGTCTTCAGTATTTTTCCTCCTCTCAGAATGTAGATGATATGATCTTAATGTGTAATGGCTCCTCCTGGATCAAGGGTCAACTGTGAAAATCCCCATCATTGCCATCCTAAAGGGAACTGAGTAAGTAGGTTTGAGTCTCATCCAGTCAGAATGGATATAAAACCAAGGGAGCAGTCCTGATCTGTGGCCAGGGCTCAACCCCTTTGAACCACTCCATTCCTTGCCCTCTAAGGCCCTATTCATCAGCACAAGGCCAACTGCTTACTGTTCCTCTCGGTCAAGGCTGTTCCAGCAGGAGCAGGAGAGACTGTCTTATCATTGCTTTCTTTCCTTCTAAGAACCTGACAGAGGAGTGAGTGGGACTCAAGTTATTACTGGTTCACTTACCTTATTTTACTTGGAGAGACAAGTTTAATAAACCAGAATGTTCTTTTGATTGGATTATGCTGACTACTACTAAGTTATTATTGATGTATTATTTATTTTCAGCTAAGAGCATAATTGCTCTCTGAAATCTCACCATGTCAGCACGGCTTTTGTTTCATTTTCAAGGGGAAAAAATTGGGAAAGGCTGTATCTGGAATACTCTCCGTAGAAAGGCTCATACTTATTTACTTGTCTTTCCCCAATCTCTGAGTTTAGATATTCACAAATCAAATGTTTAGACCTATCTTATACAATGTGAAAATTGGAGGTGCTGTGATGCTCCAGAAATGACAGCAGTCCATCCCAGGTTCAAGTCCACCAGCAGGATGAGACCATTCACATTACTGGGGGTAGCACTGCAGGCTTCCTGGAGAGTAAGGCCTGGAGCATCCAGTGGGCTCACCCACACTTCAGGCAGGATGTACTCTCAGTCTCCAACCCTTTTGACTTGTGGATCCTCCAATTAAGAGGGTAAGAGATTACATTTTTATAAACTGTTTTCCTTATCTGTCCCACTGTACATAAAGAATGAAAAGGCTGCATACTATACTGTAGAGGAGAAAAAAAGAAACCTACAAAAACATAAAGTATGAAGAATCTGGAATTATAGCCCATGCCGCAATTCTGAGAAAAGCTCAAGTCCCTTGATATTCCCTCCCAAAATGGAACTGGACATGAAGCGTGGGAGAAAGAAGGATACGCAGGGTTCAAAGCTAAAAGTTCAGTGAACAAGGTATATTTTGCAATATTTCTTCACATCTGTTTAGTATTATCCAGTTTACAAAGTGTTGTCACAGATATTGCCTCACTGAGTATAGTGAAGCAGTCAAGGGTCATATAAAAGGGAAGAGAAAAAGGTGTAAAACACTCTGAAACTCTTTCTATAGCTAATTGTTGAAGAATGTACAGTTCATCACATGTAAGAGAAACTTCTCTATAGAATGCTAGAATTCTCTATCAATAGAATATAAGACCAAAAACCAAGCCCACTGCTGTTACATTGATTCCAACTCACAGCAACCCTACAGGACAGAATAGAACTGCCCCCACAGGGTTTCCAAGGCTGTAATCTTTACAAAAGCAGACTGCCATATCTTTCTCCCTCAGAATGGCTGGTGGGTTCAAACCACCAACCTTTCAGTTAGCTGCCAAGCATTTTAACTCCTGTACCACAGGGCTCCTTGTCAATAGAACAGTGAAGTAAAACGAGTTCTGGATTAGTAATCAGGTTTCAATCCTGATCCTCAATTATGATCTGTGTGAATTTAAATTATTTCACCTATAATCACGTCTATAAAACAGGAACGGACAACAGTGCTTGTTGCTTCACCACAGTATTATAATGATCAACTGAAAACTGGCTATAAAAAAATTTTGTAAATTGTAAAGCACCAAGCAACTATATAATACCACTTTTACCTCCTTCACTGGCATTAAACATTTAGTGAGCATGCCCTCCACGGAAGGCTCTACGCTGGGGGAGGGAATAACAACAAGGAGGCATAACCTTATGGTTATTATTGCTCTGATAATAATAGATCACATAGAGCTGAGTTGGTGATTAATTCTTAGTTGGTGTGAAGATTTCTGGAAGAAATTCCAGATGCTGATACCCTGTGTTGCCCAATTCAAATCTCACCTCATACCTGACTTTTCCAGTTGTCTGGAAGGGGCAGGTGGTGGTTGGGGCCTCCGTATTTCTCATTATAGTAGAAGTAGGTGTTGAGATCCGGGAAGTTACGGTTCAGGTCTACCCCATTTGCATTGTTCCTGCCAACCAGATACTGGGAATCATCTGGGCCCTTGGGGTTGGGAATCAAAGATGAAAATGAAAGTTCTAAACTGAATCTCATATTTGAAGAACATATTTTAATTTTTTATAAATAGACATGAACTTAATCAGTCAAACGATGTAGCAATTTTTTCTTTAACTTATCCAAAATCCAAGGAGTGTGGTTCATCTTTCTCTGGGTGGACCACGTGCTAGAGGTAAAGACCCCAGAAGTTCCAAAAAGAGTAAGGTGTTTCAAGACGGTAGAAACCCCTCTGTATATGTGTGTTAAGACAGCTTTCTTGAGATATAATTTACCTACCATAAAAGTCACCCATTTTAAAAGTACCAAAAAACAAAACCAAACTCACTGCCATTAAGTCTATTCCGTCTCACAGTGACCCCACTGGATTTTCAAGGCTGTAAATCCTTATGGAAACAGACTGCCCTATCTTCTGTGGAGCGGCTGGTGGATTCCAACCACTGACCTTTTGGTTGCCTTAACCACTACACCACCAGAGTACGATTAGTAGTTTTACTAATTTAGTAAATAGTAATTTAGTAAAAACTACAATTTAGTAGTTTTACAGAGTTGTGCAACCCTTCACCAGTATCTAATTTTAGAAAATTTCCATCACTCTAAGAAGAAACCTCATGCTTGTTCAGTCATTCTTCATTCTCACTCCATCCCTAGGCAACCAGTAATCTGTTTTTTGTCTCCATAGATTAGCCTGCCCTGGCCATTTCATACAAATGGAATCCTACCATACTTAGTCTTTTGTGTCTGGCTTCTTTCACTGGGCATAATGTTCTCTTTGATGGCTGTGTATTTAAAAAATCTTCTGATTCTGAAGCCAGCCATAAACGAACCAATACCATTAGGCATACTGACATTCTGAATTTTGTCTTAGGAAACAAAACCTTATAAACGTTTCCCTTATCCATCCCACTGTAAATGTAACTCAAAGAATGAAAAGACCGAGTAACTGGAAAGATCAGATAGGAAACTTAGGGGACGGTGTGTTGATTTTAATAAGGGAAGAACAATTCAGAAAAGAAGGGTGAGAATGGGTGCATAACTCAAAGAATGAAATCAATACCACTCAGTGGTACCTGTAGAAACTTAAATTGCTGTGTGTTTTGCTATGTATATGTATATTCTCAACAACAACAAAATACTAATAATAAAAGAATGAAAAGGCTGAGTACTATATTAGTAAAGGAAAAAACCCTGCAAAAACATAATAAATTATGAAGAATCTAGAATTAGCCCCACCCACCAATTCTGAGAAAAGCTCAAGTTCTCTGATATTTCTTCCCAAAATGGAACTGGACCTGATGTGTGGGTGGAGGGTGGGTATGTAGGGTTCAAAGCTAAAAGTTCATTGAACAGGAGTGTTTTGCATTATTCCTTCAGTCTGTTTAGTATCTTCCAGTTTACATGGAAACTGTCACAGATATTGTGTCGTTGAGCCTCACAAAACCCTCACACAAAGCTGGGAGGTCATCTGGAAAGGTGGTGAGGGAACCGAGGCACAGAGAGCCCACACTCACTGCCTCCGGTGCTATAGGGTTAACTATAAGGTCTTCATACTTTGTCATATTTCTTTTGTCTTGTCTCTATTAAATAGTATTTGACTGTTTTATCCTGTACTTTTGACTGACATTTACAGGGGGACACCCCCCCCCCCATTGTCCTCCACTCATATCCAACTCATAGCAACCCCTCCTTGGGTTTCCCAGGCAGTATCACTATGGAAGTAGATTGCCCAACCTTCCTTCAGAGCAGTGGCTGGTGGGTTTGAACCACCAGCCTTCTGATTAGCAGTCAAGTGCCTTAGGCATTAGGCCACCACAGCTCCCTACAGTGAGACAGACAGGACATATTGTCCACTGGCTTTTACTTTATTCTCTAAGATGCCTTTATTCTTTCCACCACACCACCCTCGGGCTCAGTACCTGGGCGGCGGCCACCTCGTAGCCGTCCGGGTTCATGGACGGCAGGATGTGAATGCGCGTGCTCTCAATGAGTTGGGTGATGCGCTGGTTTCCGTTCAGGTACTCCTCACACAGGAACTCTGACAACTGCAGCAGTAACTCTCGGCCTAGCACCTCATCGCCATGCATGTTCCCGACATACTTGACTTCCGGTTCCACTGCAAGCGTGAGAAATGTACATGCAGGAAGAAAAAAGGTGGAGGAGGCTTGGAGGTGCCACTAATTCCTAACCTTGCAAAGGAACCCGTTCCCCCTTTTTCAGTAACGAATCTAAAAAAAAAAAAAACAATTTGTGTGTGTACTTCCTTTAGGACTTTTCCAGTGATCCTTGAGCCCCACCCCAATGAATTGCAATTATAAATGCTATAAAATTCATGCCAGAGATAATAAAGACTACTGTTTCTTGAACCCCTACCCTGTGCTGGAGTCCCTGGACGGTGCAATAGTAGCTACTAACAAAAAGGTTGGCAGTTCAAAGCTACCCAGAGGCACGTAGAAAGTAAGGCCTGTCAATCTACTTTGGAAAAAGGTCAAAGCCAATGAAAACTCTGTAGGGTGCAGTTCTACTCTGAGACACATGGAGTCACCATGAGTCAGAATCTCCGGCAACTGGCTTTATCACAGACTAGACATTTTATAAGGCACTTGATTGGTAACCAGCAGGTTGGAGGTTCAAACCCACCAGCCACTCCTCAAAAGGAAAATAGGGCAATCTACTTCCATAGTGATACTGCCTCGGAAACCCAAGGAGGGCTCACTATGAGTTGGATCCAATTCGATAGCACATAATAACAACAACAGGCATTTTATATGGAGTTCTGGTGGCGTAATGCCTAAGGCATTTGACTGCTAACCAGAAGGCTGGCGGTTCAAACCCACCAGCCATTCCTCTAAGGAAGATTGGGGCAATCTACCTCCATAGAGATTACTGCTGCCTCAGAAACCCAAGGAGGGGTTGCTGTGAGTCACAATCCACTCCATGGCAATGAGTTTGGTTTGGTTTGAGGCATTTTATGCTCATTCTTGCTAATCTTCATAGAAAACCTGTTAAGTAGGCATTATTAGCCATAGGGATGAGGGCATTGGGGATCTAAGAGGTTAAGTGACTTGCCCTGGGGCCACCTAACTAATATGATAGAGGTCAAAGCACATATTACCCTTTACTGAACCACACCACTTCTTAGAGACAAATCTTTTTAGGAAAAGGATCATGTTTTCCCAAGATCTGCTCCCAAAAATTCTTCTAGGTTATAGCATGATGATTCCTCATCATCCGGTTGAGAACATAACTTTCTTGGCACTCAGGGAACTAAGATCTTTCCTTCCTATCAGACAATGTTATGTCTTGAGGTGGGAAGGAGTCTACTAATGTCTCCTTCCTTAGTCTTCTCTTTGGCCACATTGACTTTAACTGAGGTCAGAATTGAGGCTCTGAAAAGAGACTCCAAACCATGCATAGAAAATCATTCTTGCCTCCCTGTGAGAAAGAAGTGATTTCCCTTCCACCTGATACTTGCTCCCAAGACTTTTCTGACTTGCTACCCCTTCATCTCCTCTTGTCTAAATCTTCACTGCCCTTCTAGGCCAGTTCAAATGTGACGTATTCTGAGAAGCCATGTTGAATTCTTCCTGCTAACGTGAGCTTTCTGCTGAACTTCCCTTTATTGTACCTACACCCTTCTACTCTGGGTTTTACTTTTATTTCCACAAGTTCCTGTTTCCTTTATTGGACCTGGCTTGGGAATATATACAAGTTTAACTTCCTTTAGGACATAATCCATTACTATTTTCTTAGTGTACCTATGACAATCTTTCCCAAAAGAATGATTGTAACCCATAGGATCAGGTAGTGAATTTTCTATAATGTGTATTTTATAAATCTTATTATATATATTTTTTTAATCTTAGGTTATGTCTTTCCTACTTTTCTTGGTAGGAAATATCATTTCTTTTAGGAAAAGATGGTGAAAACAGATAGCAGGTAATTTTCTTTAACATACTTATTCAGGAAAATAAAAATTGGAAAACTCATGTTAGTTTCCTTCAATCTCTCATTAAAAACATTTTTTTTTCTCACTTCACTTTGAAATTTGAAAGTCTAGGAACCATGTCCTACAGAACCTAGCATAGTGTCTTTCAACACCAAATTCATTTGACTCTGCTTTAAATACTTCTCACTTCTCACAACAACCACTGCTATCTTTTAGGTTCAAGCCCCACATTCTCACACCTGGATTATTGCAATAAATCTTCCACTTAGTCTTCTTGCATCTGCCTAGTCCCATGAAAGTCTATTCTCCTGAGTCAAGGGTCAGAAAACACTGTAGGCATTGCAGGCCCTATGGTCTCTGTTGCAGCCATTCAACTGTGCTGGTGAAAGCAGCCATAACCAGTTGCCTTTGGGTCGATTCTGACTCATGGTGACTCCATGTGCATCAAAGTCAACCTGTGCTCCACAGGGTTTTCAATGGCTAATTTTCCAGAAGTAGATATCCAGGTCTTTCTTACAAGGCATTTCTGGATGATACAAAAGTGAATGGGCATGGCTATGTTCCGATAAAACATTATTTATCAAAACCAGTGGCTAGCGCTCAGGCTGTAGTTCACTGAGTGGTCTTTTTAAAATTTAAGTCAGATAATGCCACACATTTGCTCAAAACCCTCCAGTGGCTTCTCACTTCATTCAGAGTAACAGCCAAAGTCTTTGCCAAAGGCTGGCACGCTCTCCTGCCGTGTGGTATCCCTCCCGCCCTGCTCGCCTCTGCTCTTCCTTGGGTCACTCAGCTGTGGTGCAATGGCTGACCTGCTGCTCCTCACCCTGCCACGCGTGCTTCTGCTCCTAGAGGGCTTCATGTGCTCTTCTCTGCCTACAATATTCTCCTCCCTTGTACCAGCACGTCTTGATCACCTGTCCTGTCCTTCAGATCCCTGCCCTAAAGTCACCTCAGCAGAGAAGCCTTTCTTGAGCAGCAGTGACACCTCCCATGTGTCCCCATGGCATTCCCTGTCTCTCGGTCCTGATTTAATTTTCTCTGTAGCTCTTATTTCCATCAGGCATAATATATCTATATATTTACTTCTTGTTGGGTGTCTTTGAGTTCATTCTGACTCACCGTGACCCCATATGGCAGAGTAGAACTGCCCTAAAGGGTCTTCTAGGATGTAACCTTTGTGGAAGCAGATGGCCAGGTCTTTGTCCTGCAGAGCAGCTGAGCAGGCTTGCACACCAACTTTCGGTTAGCAGCCAAGCACTTAACCACCGCACCACCAAGGCTCCTTTTATATTTACTTAGCTACCTATCTGTTATCTACCTTACCCCACTAGAATTACGAAGGCCCAAAAGGGCAGGCCTTTTATTCTCTGCTGTATACACAGCCCTCTACAAAAGTGCTTGCATATACTGGATGATCATGGAACAGTTGTGGAACGAATGAAGGAAAGGAATAAATGAGTGACTAGCTAAGGTTATAGGACTTTAGAGAAAAGAGAGGTCAGTGAGAGCTAGAAAACCAAAAGAAAACTCACTGCCATTGAGTCAATTCCGACTCATAGTGACCCCCACTGGATTCCAAGGCTGTAAATCTTTACGGAAGCAGATCACCTCAATTTCCTCCATGGAACAGCTGGTGGAGTTTGAACCACCAAACTTTTGGTTAGCAGCCAAATGCCTTAACCACTACATCATCAGAGCTCCTTAGTGAGGGCTAGAGCAGTGTGAAAAAGCTCCAAGGAAGACCTTGAATGCTAAAAAAAAAAAAAGAAAGAAAAAGAAAAGAAAACTATAGGGAGTACCAAGAAGGGAAAGGGGTAAGTTGCTAACTCCTTACTGTCCATTAACCTCCATCTACAGCTTCTACAATGAATGTGCGATCTCCAAGAGCAGCTTCAAAGCAAGGCCCTTGTCCCCACTTCCAACCACCCAGCCTTCCCTGAGCCCCTCCTGTGTTATATTCCGAAACTGCCGTGGACAGAATCCACGGGTACGAGGTTGCCACTGCAAGTGTTTAAGCAGGAGGTGAGACGATTATATTGGTGTTTAGGAAAATTATTCTGATGTCTTGTGCCAAATGGGAGGTTCAGAGAGTGGAGGCATGGAGACAGTTAGGAGTGTAGTGCGGCCATTTAGGCAGGTTGTGACGGAGTCTGGGTTAGGGTAGGGATGTGGAAGTGGACAGGAAGAGGGAGACTGACAGTTTGAAAGAGGAACTGACATTACTTAATGTCACCATTACTTCAAGGAAAGCAGTGGGAAATTAGAAATGACTTAAATGTCCATCAAAAAAAAAGGAATGCTTAGATACATCCAGGCAATGGAATTTTATGCAGCTCCAAAAATGACACTGTAGATCCACATTTACAGACTTGGGTGCTATTTATAATAGATTATGAAATGAGAAGATCCTTATTATAACATGATCTCATTTTTATGAAAAATCAGATGTTTGTGTGAGGGAGGTGTAAATATGCATAGAAAAAAGTCTGGAAGATATGTGTAATACGTTAACAGGGGTTATATCTGAGTGGGGAGATTATGTGTGAGTTTCTTTTTTCTTATCTAGTTTCTAATTTTCAATCCACCACCAACTCTCCCACAGGAGTCATGCTCTATCACTCTATCATTCTCTGAAGAGATTTCCCTAGCAGAACTGCCAAATGTTTCTGCTTATGTCTTCTGAGGCGTTCGATAGGCAGGACAGAATCATAGCTGGGGGGAGAAGGGAGGGGGAGGGAAGGAAAGGGGATGGGAGAAGAGCAGGACGAGTGACAGACTGGAGCCTGAAATGGGGTTGGGGGGTCTCTGGAGGCAGGGCCAGTTTGAGGATTAAGTAGGGCATATGAGCAGGTTGAGGTAAAGGTGATGTTTCACAGGAGGAAGGTTCCACAGCCCTCCCCAGAAACCACCCCAATTACTGCACTGTTCTGTACACCCCCAGCCTGCTCCGGACTTACAGCGCTCGTGGATTCCAGGGCGGTCGCTGAATTCCAGCACATAGAGGTGTCTCCCCTTCACGCTGCGGCCGATGCTGTAAACCCGCGTGATGTAGGGGCATTCGTTGTGCACCTTGTACAGCGTCCGCATGAGATCATCATAGTGGTGGTGGCGAAAGGTCACCAGGGCAGCCAGTTTGAAGAAAAGGAGGAGGTGGAGGAAGACCGAGAGCAGACCTGACATCTTGCTGAGATTTTCAAAGAGAGCCACTGAAATGGGCTCCACCTCTCCAGACAACCTGCCTTTTCACCAGTCAAAAGCCAAGCACCCAAGAAGCAGTTTTCTCTAGTCTCTTGCCAGTAAACATCAGTGTGATAGCACCTGGGAAGGAAGTTCAGCACTTCCTCATTCAAAACTGGAAATTATTGATGTAACCCTAGGAATAGCCACTTATCTCTCTTCCCCCATTTCTCTTCTAATCCAAGAAAACCTTTCAAGTGTACTTCCCCACATGGCCTAGTTTCACTGATTCTGGTTCACTGATTAACTAGACTGTAAACAGTTTCAGTAAATAGCTGCTTATAACCCTTTGGTTCCTGGAGAATTTTAGAAAATTGGCCCATGCTTATTCTCTGTATTACAACATTCACAGGTATGTTAAAAGAGATCTCCTGTCCTTTCTATTTTATCCCATGTGGTGCTGCCAGTACTCTTTCTGAAGCCCTGCTGTTCTGTCTCTTTGTCCCATTCAATGGGCACTGTTAAGAAAAGTGAAAGATAAACCAAAGAATAGAAGAAAATATGTGCAAGTCATGTATCTGAAAATATCTCCAGAATATATCAAACTCTTATAACACAACAAGAAGACAAGAAACCTGATTTTAAAATGGCCAATATATTTGAATAGATACGTTACCAAAGAAGACATGTTGTTGTTGTTGTTACTTGCCGTCGAGTCGGCCCCGACTCATAGCGACCCCTCCTTGGGTTTCCGAGGCAGTATCACTACGGAAGTAGGATTGCCCAACCTTCCTTCCGAGGAGTG
>NW_006921651.1:6901446-6902135 GCF_000298275.1 Orycteropus afer afer | reverse complement strand
CCAGCCTTCTGGTTAGCAGTCAAGTGTCTTAGGCACTATGCTACCAGAGGTCCTAAAGAAGACATAAGAAGGGCTAATAAGTGCATGAGAAGATGCTCATCATCATTAGTCATTAAGAAAATCGAAATTAAAACCACAATGGGATACCACTTCTTACCAATCGCCGCCCAGGCTGGCTGCCAGCAGGTCAGTTCTGCCTCACGGTGACCCCCTGTGTTTCAGAGAGGAACTGTGCTCCACAGGCTTCCAATGGCCAGGTCTTTTTTCTGAGACACTCTGAGTGGATTCGAACCTCCAACTCTTCAGTCAGCAGCCGAGCTCTTAGCCTTTTGTGCCACCTGGGGACTCCTCAGGCCCACTTAAAATACAGCCACACAGAATGGCTATAATAAAAAAAGGAGACAATAACAAGTGTTGGCAAGGACAGGGAGAAACTGGAACCCTAATACATTGCTGATGAGAATGTGAAATGGTGTAGTCACTTTGAAAAACAGCTTGGCACACCCACGCATATATATATACACGTTTGACAGAGGATGTTTCTACACGTGTATCTATATGTCCTGCAAATACATCCATGAATACAATAGAGCATACAGGGGGAAAAGTTATGAAAAGTTCTTAGTCACAACCAAACATGTTAAGGGAATGAGTCACTGGGCCTTGGGGCTCAGGACCATAGTCTCAGG
>NW_006921651.1:6897161-6900786 GCF_000298275.1 Orycteropus afer afer | reverse complement strand
TATTTGCCCAGAGATAAAGCTCAGAAGGCAGGAAGGGACAGGAAAGAAGGATGAAGGGAAATAGTAAACACAGGGAAGAACTGAGAAGAGTACTATTGCCTTGTGGGGATTGCAATCAATGTCAAAACAAAATATGTATGAATTGTTTAATGGAAAACCAATTTGCTCTGTAAGCTTTCACCCAAATCCCAGTAAAAATAATATTAAAACTAGGAAAAAAAAAAAAGCTTGGAAGTTTCTTAAAAGGTTAAACATCAAGTTACCATATGACCCAACAAGCAATTTCATTCCTAGGTATATATAAACCCAAGAAAAATGAAAACATATGTCCATACAAAGACTTGTATATAAATGTTCATAGTTGCATTATTCACAATAGTCAAAAAATGGAAACAGCCCAAATGTCCAACAACTGGGGAAAAGATAAATAAAATGCATCATATTCATATAATGGAATACTATTTGTCAGTTAAGAGGAATGAAGTACTGGTCCATGCTACAGCACAAAAACATTATGCTTAGTGAAAGAAGCCAGCACAAAAGAACACATATTATGTGATTACACTTACCTAAAATGTACTGAAAATAAAATCTATAGAGACAGAAAGTAGATTAGGCCTGGGAGTGGGAATTGGGATTAACTATAAATGGGCATGAGGGCTCTTACTGGATTGATAAAAATGTTCTAAAGCTAGATTATGGTGATAATTGCAAAACCTGGTAAATCATTGAATTGTACACTTAAAATAGTGAATTTTATGGTATGTTAATTATTCTTCCGTAAAGTTGTTTTTTTCGATCAATCTTCATGCACTGGAGGGTAAAACCTAAATGCCTCACCTGGCCTTCAAGGTTCTTGCTACCAGTCCAGTCATGTTGTCCATCCATCTCTCACTCCAGTGCAGCCGTGCCACAGCACTTACTATCTTCTGAACACGCCCTTATCACCTGCCTTCCTGCTTTTGCTCATGCTGCTGCTCCAGGCAGTGTGTGATGGTTAATGTTATGTGTCAGCTTGGCAAGGCTATGATATTCAGTGCTTTGGCAAACATTGTACTGATTGCTCTTCTGATGTGAGCAGCCGAAAACCAGTTGAAAATCAATCATTTTTAAAGCCAATCAGTTTCCTGTGGCTGTTGCCTGAAGCCAATATATGTGGATATTGTGGCAAAGCTTGCTCTCTCTCAATCCTGCATCCAATTTCTCATACTCTGACTTGCAATTCTTGGGACATGAGCCAGCAGCCTGCCATCTGACCTGCAGGCTTTGGGATTCATCAGCCCCTGCAATCATGTGAGTCAGAAGCCTCCAGCCCCACTCCTGACTTATGGACTTGGGACTTTCTAGCCTCCACAACTGTATGAGCCCTTTCCTTAAAACAAATGTCTCTATAAACATGTTTATATATACCCACTGGTTTTCCTTCTCTAGACAACTCAGCTTAAGACATTTGGTACAGAGAGTGGTTCTAGAGGAACCATTATAAGGATGAGTTTTCTGAATTGGTTCTCAAGTATATGATAAATAAATAAATAAATAATAACCCTCACTGCTGTTGAGTCAAATCTGACCCACTGAGACCCCTCCTTGGGTTTCTGAGACAGTATCTCTATGGAAGTAGATTGCCCAGTATTCCTTCTGAAGTTCTCAAGTATGGCTAGATCTAAATATACTAATGACTTTAATTCAGTAGAGAAGAGGGCACTGTTAACCCATGGCATGTGGTGGCAGTAGAAATACGTAAAATATCACCACCTTTGGATCAAATATTTGCGAGAAAAAAGGCTTTGAGTCGTTGTGTATTTGACACAATTTCAGCATTACACTGAACTAAGAAGTAAAGGGAGGCTAGTTGGTTGGTCTTGCTTTGCCGGAAAAAGTGGAGAAAGAAAGAGATGAATTTAGAGCTTCAGAATCACAGATCAAGCCCCACATAAAAGACCTGAACGTTGTCATTTGTGTCCTGAAAGAAAGCCTTATTTCTTCTAGTAACAGAGCTGATACTGTAGAAAACCAAACCCAGAGTCTTATTGTAAGAGTGGCTGAATGGTATCTGAAGTTAAGGTGAGGGTTTTGATTGGGAAGAAATTAGAATCTTGAGAATTGAGATGGTGATAATATGGACAGACAACCAGGATGATGGGAACATTGAGCCTCTAAATCCTGTTGAATCGCTCCTGCCAACAACCTTCAGTATGGATTACACCTCAACATAAAGAAAACCAAAATCCTCAGAACTGGACCAATAAGCAACATCATGATAAATAGAGAAAATACTGAAGTTGCCAAGGATTTCATTTTACTTGGATCCACAATCAACACCCATGGAAGCAGCAGTCAAGAAATCAAATGATGTATTGCATTAGGCAAATCTGCAAAAGACTTCTGTGAAGTGTTAAAAAAACAAAGATATCACTTTGAGGACTAAGGTGCACCTGACCCAACCCATGGTATATTCAACTGTGTTATGCATGCAAAAGCTGGACAGTGAATAAGAAAGACCTAAGAATTGATGCATTTGAATTATGGTGTTGGAGAAAAATATTGAAAATACCATAGGCTGCAAGAATGAAAAAATCTGTCTTGGAGGAGGTACAACCAGAACGCTCCTTAGAAGTGAGGACGGGGAGACTTGGTCTCAAGTACTTTGGACAAAGTATCAGGAGGGACCAGTTCCTGAAGGACATCCTGCTTGGTAAAGTAGATGATGAGTGAAAAACAGGAAGACCCTTAAAGAGATGGATTAAACGGTGGCTGCAATGGTGCAAACGCGACAACGACTGTGCGGATGGCGCAGGATGAGCCAGCCAGCGTTTTGTTCTGTTGTATGCAGGAGTTGCTATGAGTCAGAAGCAACTTGAGGGCACCTAGCAACAACAGCAACTCCTGCCAACAGCATCATCCCTCCCATCTGAAGAGATTACTCCATCTGTGTCTACTAAGCCACCCTCCCCAAGACAACTATTATCTCTTCCATCCCCATTTGATGAGATTAACCCAGCTGTGCCTGAAGAGTCTCTCTGAGATGGTGCCGGGGGAATTGCCTGGGACATCGCCTGAGGCAGATGCCTTTTGAGATATCGTTGAATGTTCCTACGACCCACCCCTACCACCCATTTTTGCTTATAAACATGTAACCAGACTTAAGTCCCAGTGAGCTCTGAAAGGTGAAGTACAAAGCGTGACCCAGGAGGAGGTACGCTACACTCCAAAATAACTGCTTCACTTTTCTAATATATACAAACAGAAATATGGGGATATGCGTGGCAATGGCTATTAAGGATGTGGGATAATGGTGCAAAGAACATAAAGTTGGATCACTCTGAGTTTATTGATATGGGCCCACTAAGCACAGATCCTTCACTCTGTTTCAGTTTGAGAGATTAGAAAAGGATCTAATAGTTTACTTGGTTGAGTCACTGAAGCATGGATTAAGAAGTGGCTGACACTAAATCGGGTTGAAGTGCAAACCTGCTTTAGTATCCCATTTAGGTTTTTTTGGTTTAGAAGGTAACCAAAGACTTAAGAAAAGTAGCATGTTAGAATGGATTATCAGGTTGGACCCACAGACACCCAGGGAGTGCTCAGAGGACACGTCTTTTACTACAATAAACTCACTCACTGC
>NW_006921651.1:6893040-6893786 GCF_000298275.1 Orycteropus afer afer | reverse complement strand
CCAAGGAGTGGCTGGTGGGTTTGAACCACCAGCCTTCTGGTTAGCAGTCAAATGCCTTAGGCACTATGCCACCAGAGCTCCCTATCCACTGCTAGGTGTTAGGATAAAATGGTGAATAATACACTGTTCCTACCTTCCAGGGTGATCCACAGCCGCTAGCATGGAGCCTGGCACATGTGTTCAGCATTGTTGAATAAGTGAATGAATGAGGTGAATGAACAAACTCATTATTAAGGTTCTTCTCCGGCCAGGCCCCGGGTAGGTGGGTGCACAGCTCAGGGCTGCTTCGCTGGGGAGTGGCTTTATTTTAAGGCTGGGCCCTGGGTGCAGAGCAGTTAGGGACAACTAAGGGAGATGAACTGCTCTGTCAGTTTGTTGTCCTGTGGTAGCTTACGTGTTGCTGTTAGGCTGGAGGCTATGCCACCAGTGTTGCACAGGTTTCAGTGGAGCTTCCGGACTGAGAAGGAAGAGGCCATCCACTTCTCAAACAAATGGCCAGTGAAACACTGTCTAATATATTACTGGAAAACTTTATGAATAGCCCTGAAACATTATCGGATACAGTGCCAGAAGATGAGCCCAACACGTCAGAAGGCACTCAAAATATGACTGGGGAAGAGCTGACTCCTCAGAGTAAGGATGACCTTAATGATATGGATGGAGTAAAGTTTCAGGACCTCCACTGGCTGATGTGGCACAACTCAAAATAAGTAGAAACACATGCAAATATCCATTAATAATCAGAA
>NW_006921651.1:6878025-6892720 GCF_000298275.1 Orycteropus afer afer | reverse complement strand
TGGGATCTTAAAAGTTTGTAAGCAGCCATCTAGATGCAACAATGGGTCTCTCCTCATCCAGAGCAAAGAAGAATGAAGAAAACCAAAGATTCATGGAAATAATTAGTCCTAGCAATTGGTACAAAATGCGATCTGCAGCCTATACAACTATGAGGCCAGAAGAACTAGATGGTGCCTGGCTACTATTAACTACTAGGAGGGGGAATCTCTGTAGGAGATCCTGGATAGAGAGGGAGAACAATGTGGAACAAAACTCAAAATAATTTTGAAAAAAAAAAAAAAAGGTGTGGGGAGGTAACCAGTTTTGCTGGTTTGATAGAGCATGGTGGAACCACTGAGACTATGGCCCCTAGCTGCCCTTCAGATCTGGAATTGAACCCACACCTGTGGCTTCCAGCCAAGCAAAAGACAGGCATAGGAGATGAACATTTACCTGAAGTAGACATTCTCCTTGGAGAGAACAATCATGGGAGAAAGAAGGGCTGTTTATGGACAGGGAGACAGCTCAGGGGGCAGGAGTGCATGGTGGGAGGGGAGCTGTGGCATTGTGGTAAATTGTAGTCAATGTTATGATACACAGTGTATATGAATGCTGTATGGAAAGTGAATTTGCTCTGTAAAATTTCACCCAAATCACAGTATAAATAAATTAATTAATTAAATTAAAAGATCTGTCCTGAAGTATAATGCTGTCAGTGATAGGATAATATCCATGCTGCTACAAGGAAGACCAATTAATACTACTATTATTCAAATCTATGCACCAACCACCAAAGCCAAAGATGAGGAAATTGAAGCTTTCTACCAACTTCTGAAGTCTGAAATTGACAAACATGCAATCAAGATGTGTTGATTATCACTGGCAAGTGGAATGTAAAAGTTGGAAACAAGGAGAGTTACCAGTAGTTGGAGAATATGACCTTGGTGATAGAAATGATGCTGGAGATTGCATGATAGAATTTTGCAAGACCAATGACTTATTCATTGCAAATACCTTTTTTCAACAACATAAGCAACAGCCTATACACATGGACTTCACCAGATGGAATATACAGGAATCAGATTGACTACATCTGTGGCAAGAGGCAATAGAGAAGTTCAGTATCTTCAGCCAAAACAAGGACAGGAGCTGAATGTGGAACAGACCATCAACTGCTCATATGCAGGTTCAAGCTGAAGTTGAAGACAATTAAAACAAGTCCATGAGAGCCAAAACATGACCTTGATAATATCTCTCCTGAACTTAGAGACCATCTAAAGAATAGATTTGATGCATTGAACACCAGTGACTGAAAACCAGAGAAACTGTGGGATGACATCAAGAATATCATCCACGAAGAAAGCAAGAAGTCATTAAAAAGGCAAGAAAGGAAGAAAAGATCAAAATGGATATCAGAAGAGACTCTGAAACTTGCTCTTGAGTGGAAAGTAGCTAAAGCAAATGGAAGAAGTAACAAGAGCAAAGAGCTGAACAGAAGATTTCAAAGAGCAGCTCGAGAAGACAAAGCCAATTATTATAATGAAATGTGCAAAGACCTGGAGTTAGAAAACCAAAAGGGAAGAATACGCTCAGCATTTCTCAAGCTGAAAGAACTGAGGAAAAAATTTAAGTCTTGTGTTGTAATATTGAAAGTTTCTATGGACAAAATATTGAATGATGTAGGAAACATTAAAAGAAGATGGATGGAACACACAGAATCACTGTACCAAAAAGAATTTGTTGATGTTCATCCATTACAGGAGGTGGCATATGACCGAGAACCAATGGTACTGAAGAAGAAGCTGAAGCTGCACTGAAGGAATTGGTGAAGAACAGGCTCCAGGAATTGACAGACATTGAGATGTTTCAATAAAACGGATGGTGCACCGGAGGCACTCACTTGTCTATGCCAAGAAATTTGGAAGACAGCTACCTGGCCAAGTAACTGTAAGAGATCCATATTTGTACTCATTCCAAAGAAAGGTGATCCCATAGAATGTGGAAATGATTGAACAATATCACTATTATTACACACAAGTAAAATCTTGCTGAAAATAATTCAAAAGTGGTTGCAGCAGTGTATTGACAGAGAACTGCCAGAAATGCAAGCTGGATTCAGAAGAGGATGTGTGTCTTGGTTACCTAGTGCCACTCTGACAGGAATATACCACAAATGGGATGGCTTGAGCAAACAGTTTATTCTCTTACAGTTTGGAGGCTTTAAGTCTGAGTTCAAAATGCCAGGCTCTAGGGGCTGGGTGAAAGCCCCTCAACCTTGGGCTTCAGCTCTGCCTCCTGCTCCCAGCCCATTGGAGCTAGAGGCTTTTTTTCACTCAGACAGCTACTGGCTGCTGAGACTGACAAACCCAAGGGTGACAAATAAAATGGCACAGTCCCAATGTTACCAAACAACATGGCAGGCCATTGATTCAAGTCCATTGAAAGTCCCAAGACTGGCTGAGCATGGCAGGCTGTTGAACAACGACTTGTCTACAAGCAGGGTTCAAGCATGCCATAAACTAGAAACTGTTCCTCAACACTTCTCCTTATGTGTAGGAAGCAGACCACATCCCTAAGGCAGCTACTCAGCTGCTCACAGTAAATTCCACCATGAAGTTGATTACCAGTCTCATTGTGGGGAATAACTACCACCAGCTGCCCAGCCACTCAACCAGGCCAGCAAGTTGACACACAAACTTAACTACCATAATGTGGAACAAGGGATATCATTGCTGATGTCAGATGAATCTTGGTTCAAAGCAAAGAATACCAGAAAGATGTTTCTTGTATTTTATTGACTATGCAAAAGCATTTGATTGCGGGGATCATAACAAATTATGGATAACATTGAGAAGAATGGGAATTCCAGAACACTTAAATGTGCTCATGTGGAACGTGTACATAGACCAGGAGGCTTTCATTCAAACAGAACAAGGCAATACCACATGGTTTAAAATCAGGAAGGGTGTGCATCAGGGTTGTAATCCTTTCACCATACTTATTCAATCTGTATGCTGAGCAAATAATCTGAGAAGCTGGACTATATAAAGAAGAAAGTGGCATCAGGGTTGGAGGAAGACTCATTAACAACCTGCAATATGTAGATGACATACCTTGCTGGCTGAAAGTAAGGAGAACTTGAAGTGCTTATTGATGAAGATTAAAGACTACAGTCTATGGTGTGGATTACATCTCAACATAAAGAAAACAAAAATCCTCACAACTGGACCGATAAACAGCATCACAACAAATGGAGAAAAGATTGAATTTCTCAAAGATTTCACATTACTTGGTTCCATAATCAACACCAATGGAAGCAACAGTCAAGACATCAGGTGATGTATTGCACTGGGCAAATCTGCTGCAGAAGATCTCTTTCAAGTGCTGAAGAGCAAAGATGTCTCCTTGAAGACTAAGGTGAGCCTAACCCAAGCCATGGTATATTCCATTGCCTCATATGCTTCTGAGAGCTGGACAATGAATAAGGAAGACCGAAGAAGAGTTGATGGTTTTGAGTTGTGGTGTTGGTGAAGAATACTGAAAGTACCATGGACTATCTAAAGAATGAACAAATCTGTCCTGGAGGAAGTGCAGCCAGACTTCATCTCACCTACTTTGGTCACATTGTCAGAAGGGACCATTTCCTGGTAAAATAGAGGGTCAACAAAAAAGGGGCAGGCCCTCAAAGAGATGGATTGACACAGTGGCTGAAACAATGGGCACATGTATAGCAAGGATTGTGAGGCTGGTGCAGGACCGGGCAGCGTTTCATTCAGTTGTACAGAGGGTATGAGTTGGAGCCAACTCGATGGCACCTAACAACAGCAACAATAAATCTTTACTACAGAAGTAGATTGCCTCCTCTTCCTGCTATGGAGCAACTGGTGGGTTTGTACCACCAACTTTGGGGTTAGCAACCAAATGTCTTCCCCACTACACCACCAGAGCTCAGGAACTTTAAATGCAACCTGTTTGAATGTAAACACATCTCTTCTCCCACAGCCATTCCTATCTTGGGAAATGGCACCACCTGTTGCCCAATCCAAAAATGTGGAAGTCTTGGCTCAAAAAATAATGACTATCACCCATAAGTACTGTGCTTCTTTGTTAAAAAGATAATCAATGTGAGACCAAATGTTCAAAAATTACTTTATTGGTTCCCCATTCTCCTCAGTAAAGTCCAGATTTCTTCACCTGGCAAAAGGCCCTTCCTGACCTGAGGTTCACTGCCTATCCAGCACCAAATCTCCTGCTGCTCCCTGCACTCACCATTCATGCTACCTATACCAGACAACGTACAAACCTGAACAGCCTCTGAGCCTTTCAGCATCACCTCTTCCTACCTGCCTCTTCCCTTCATTCAGAAGTTAGCTGACTCCTAAATTCAAACATCATTTTCTCTAAACTTACCCTATCATCACCCCTGGTCTGATTTCACTGTCCTTGTCTTGTGTTTCCCTATAATTCCAGGAACCTTTCTCTACAAACACATTAGGCTATCATAGTTGGTTTATTTGTTTGTCTTCTCTGATCAAAATATCTTCTTTGATTAAAAGATAAGGTCCTTAAACAAAGATGAGGAGAACTAGATTAATGGAAACAGAACAACCAGAAAGGAAATAATGAGACTGTTCATGCATTGTGAAGTATGTAACCAATGCCACTGAACAACTTATGTAGAAATTTTTGAATGGGAATGTAAACTGCTGTGTAAACCTTCACTGAAAACATGATAAAACTTTATTTTTAAAAAATTACACACATACACACACGGTCCTTAAAGCCAAGGACCATATCTTCATCGTGTGTGGCTTTCCAGCCCCTAGCCTATGTCTGGCATATAATAGGTGTTTACAAATGTTGAAAAACAATAACAAATAATTAACTATCTTCTGGGCATTTACATTTTTTGGACTTAAGAATAGGGCAGAAATGACTTGGTGTAATTCCAGAAACCTAGGATCCTCTATATAACCTCCTCACTAACCCTACTTTTCATCGGGCAATCATTGGTTCAGTGAAATGTTGACTCAGATTGCTCTCGACCCAATGGAAAGCTTGTGTGGCATGGACTCTGAATCCATTTTGTGTACCGGTGTTGCTTAATGTGTAAATACTCGGCACCTGTGTAATCCTCTTTGTCACTAGTAAAGCAGTTCTCTCCGAGTTTGAGAAAACTAATGTGATATACATTTACTGATGTGACATCAAAGAAGATACTGGGTGAGAAGGTTATCTGGAAAATTGGAGCCTGGCTCTAAATTATCTGCTCATCTGGGATGAAGAGACTGTCATATAACAGACTTTGAGTGGCTCTGTTAACTGGACTAATAAGGACTACGGGTCAGAATGTAGTAGGGGAGACATATTTCATTGATTCTAAGATGTTTTTTTTACTTCACATTTTAACATCTCTGAAAATAGAATGTGTCTTAAAACAGATGACATCTTAAGATTCAGAGAAATACAGTATTATAATAGGAAAGTGGAGCTCTGGTGGCATAGTAGATAAGGTATTTGGCTGCAAACCAGGTCAGCAGTTCAAACCCACCAGCTCCTCCATGGAAGGAAGATGGGGCAATCAACTTCTATAAGGATTATAGCCTTGGAAACCCAATGGGGGTCACTATGACTTGCAATCGACTCAATGGCAATGAGTTTGGTTTTGGTTTTTTTAATAGGAAAGTATAAGAGAAACCCAACATGTCACTATTATACCAGAGAAATATAATAACAAATACTGATTGATTGAGTAGTGACTAAGCCTGAAATTTCACAGACTAAACCAGGAAATAGAGTTGGAGGAAAAGCAATAAAGAATGTGTAGAAACCTGAATTTGCATTAACGGTGGTGAAATTTTCAATGACTTGACAATAAAAGTCATTATGTATGAGTCTCTTTTAATTGCCAGACTACTAATTAATGCTTTAAAATAGGTTTTATGAAAAGAGATTTTGTGGATGCATAGGAATGTCCAGCTAGAGAAGAGTGGCTCCACTACAACCTTGGTCTCTGCGACCTACATCTGATTTCCTCCTCTCATGTTCACCCCCTGGCAGGGTGTGGAACAGGGAGGGGAATTGGGCGGTAGGTGTTTAGGGCAAGGAGGATGCTGTGGGAGTGATGGCTACTGACTGGTAACAACCAACGGCTTGAATCAAGAGTAGAACATATGGAGGAGGGTTAAAGACCCGACCCATATTGAGCACATAGTACTAAGTACCGGGCCATGTTTAAGGCCTTGCATACATAGTTTCCTTTCATTTTTGAGCTGCACTTTCCTGCTCTCTTTTATACTTTCCCCAGGCTAGAAGCCTGGGAACTACATTTCCCAGAATCTCTGGTCAGCAGGATGAAAAGGATGCAAAAGTATTATTGTTCCTTTAGTAGAGATTGACAGATGTGTGGTTTGAAGCAAACATGACTTCTGCCATGATCTCTAGACATTTCCTCATGAATTATCTATGCTGCAGGCAGCTGTGACTATTAGTTGTGATTTCCTGCTATTCCTTTCCTAGTGGCAATAGTGACTCTCAATTTCCTGAGAGCTAATAGTGAATCTCAAAGATCATAAAGGCCCGCTCTCACCGTTGCTTCTCTAAGCCTTCCCACAGCTGTATATGCAACCAATTCTCTGTATTCAATCTCTTTCTGCTTGAAGTATCTATGTTGTTGTTGTTGTTATGTGCCGTCGAGTCAGACCTGACTCATAGCGACCCCTCCTTGGGTTTCCGAGGCAGTATCACTACAGAAGTAGATTGCCCCATCTTCCTTCCGAGGAGTGGCTGGTGGGTTTGAACCGCCAGCCCTCTGGTGAGCAGTCAAGTGCCTTAGCCACTATGCTACCAGAGCTCCCTGAAGTATCTATAGTGGTTTCTATTTTCCCTAGTAGAGTTTGGTGCAATTTTCAAAAATTGTGTATGTGTGTGTTGGGGCAGGGGGCAGAGGTGATGCCTCCTCAGGCCATCCAGACCATGCTTTCTGATGGTCCATTCCACACAGACTCTCTGTTGGGGTCTTAGTGACCACTAAGAGGGAATAAGACTCTTTATCCCCTATTGTTAACATGGGAGCTCTGGTGGCGTAGTGCCTAAGGCATTTGACTGCTAACCAGAAGGCTGGTGGTTCAAACCCACCAGCCACTCCTTGGAAGGAAGGTTAGGCAATCTACTTCTGTAGTGATACCACCTCAGAAACCCAAGGAGGGGTTGCTATGAGTTGGATCCGACTCGACGGCAGTGAGTTTGTTTTTTTGGTATTGTTAACATAAGAAGTTCCAACCACCCCTGCAATCCAAAGTTAGGTGCTGTTCTCCTGGGCAGAATCCTTTTAAATTTGTCTCTCTGTCCCACATGGCTAACATTTTATCTATGGGAAACACCCACATATTCTTTGATCCTCTCAATCTGGGAATGTAGATCCACGAATAATTCCTTTTAGAAGGATCAGCACAAGGCAGAAGGTATGAGGCAGAAGTTAAAGATGTTCCAAATGTCCAGCTTTTCCAAACTGTTGGACTATTCCATCATCTCTAACATCAACTACTCTTCCTCCCCTCAGTACTCTTCCTCCCATCTCAGGGCTCCATAATTTGCTGCAATGTCTCACAGAACTCACAAACCACCAAGGAAAAGGCTCATATAGTTGTGGAAGCTGGCAAGTCCAAACACGCTTAGGTGTCAGTTTGGAGGATTCTCCTCACTCACATGGTTGCAGGGGCTCATGAACCCAATTTGGCAGGTCAGATGACAAGCTGCTGGCTCACGTGCCAGGAACCAGAAGTCAGATGATGACAAACCAGATGTAGGATCCAGAGCATGAGAGAGAACTTTGCCAGAGCATTCATATATATTGGATGCAGGCTATACCCTCAAGGAAACTAAGGGTGGTGACTTGAGGAACACCCTCTAATAAGGAGGTGACTCAAAATACATCCCATCCTAAAGCTGCCTCTTTAAAATAATGGACAACTCACTCCAAAATGGAACCACAATCATAGAGCCTAGGATTTACAATATATCACAAAATGGAGGATTACAGCTAGAAGGGTCATATTACGTAACTCACTGCATCTCAGTAGGCCATTCCCCAAACAGCTCCAGCCACTGCCTCTCACCTTTAGACTTTCCCAGGCATATTTCAGATCCCAGTACATTATGCTACCCCAAATCCTAGGAACATCTGTCAAGTTCTTTAAATAGCTCTCTTGTTTGATTTGCTATGAAGGTGAAGCATCATCTATCCTTCTTGGTCAGAGGAAGGAAACATAGAGAACTCTGACAAGTCGTTCCTAAGAAATGTTCTATCTTAACTTCATCCCTATGACATGCTCTAAGTGGATGAGGGACCAAGGGTTGCAGAACTTAGCTTTGGTTACCTCCTTTGCAATTCCTGATGGTGATTTAGTACCTTGTTTTAAATCTGATTGTATTGGGCACCTATTGCCTGGAAGCCTCAGCTGAAAGTGGTAGAGAGTTCCATTTTAATACACTTAGACATCTTTCATTAAGTTTTGCATTGCTTTAAAATTACCTCAATTAATCTTCATAGTCACTTTGGAAGTGGGTTGTTGTGATCTCCATTTTACAGATGAGAAAATCAAGTTTGGGAAATATTAAGGGACTTGCTCAAAGTATTTCTTCAATTTCCTCTCAGCATGGCACAAACAGGCCACAAATGGACACTGACAACTGTAATCCAGTCATCTCCAGACCTCAGTTGCATCAAAGAAGAAAATCTCACGTTCTGTTTCAAATGAAAGAAAAAGGAGTTTTAGTGAGGAGGAGTACAGCCTGAGCTGGGCAGCCCCAGGCCAAAATAGAAAGCACTCCACTGTTTGCATGGAGTGTGTGTGTGTGTGTGTGTGTGTGTGTGTGAGGGGTTATACAGAGAACAAAAAGGTAAGGGGTTAATGATTACAGATAAAATCAGCTTCAGCTTTGAAGTCCTGTGTGTGTGTGTGTGTGTGAGGGGTTATACAGAGAACAAAAAGGTAAGGGGTTAATGATTACAGATAAAATCAGCTTCAGCTTTGAAGTCCTTTGATGGTTAAAGGTCAGGCATTTGGCTAGGAGGGAGTGATGGTACTCCTTGGGTGAATGGCACCAGTCTGTTCGGTTTACATGGTTGGATCTATAAACACAAGACAAATTATTTACATCCTCATCTTTTGCTTCTTGGGAACAAATGTTGGCTCTGCCTTTCTTACATCTTGACATGAGTGTCTCCGTTTTGAAAGTTTCCATTTACACCCTGGTAGTGTAGTGCCTAAGGCACTTGACTGCTAACCAGAAGGCTGGCAGTTCAAACCCACCAGCCACTCCTCAGAAGGAAGGTTGGGCAATCTACTTCCGTAATGATACTGCCTCGGAAACTCAAGGAGGGGTCGCAATGAGTCGGGTCCGACTTGATGGCACATAACAACATGGGCTCTGTAGCAGTTCTGGTGGCATAGTGCCCACCAGCCACTCCACAGAAGGAAGGTTGGGCAATCTACTTCCATAGTGATACCGCCTCGGAAACCCAAGGAGGGGTCGCTATGAGTCAGATCCTACTCAACAGCAGTGAGTTTGGCTTTTTTGGTTAGGTGGGCTATGTACACCCTGGACTTGGCCCCATTTGGCTTAGTATCTGATGAGAGGTCAGGTGAAGATATCATCTAACTGCCAAAAGTAATTCAAAATAACTGCATTCTTTATTTGTCTTTTAAAGAACCTTAGGACACAGCCACACTTCTCCCAATACCTTTCCCTTTCCTTCTCAATTCCTTCTCTCAGCAGTTTCCCTAGCGTTTCTTACCAAACCAATCCCATCCCACAGTCATCATTCTCTTGTACATCTCCTTTTGATCCCTCTTTTCTTATCCTTCAGTTTCCCATTATGTAGTTTAAGCTAGCCTCCCAAACTAGTTTCCCCTTATTTCACTTCTGCATCCCAAACTGGGGAAATGGTCAAAGAGAAAAATTAGTAACAAACATCTTAAGGCCAGTGAGTGCTCACTATTTGACTCCATGCTTGACCTCCCTCCCAGTAACACAAGCTGTGCCTTCTGGAGATGTGAGAAACCCTGGGCCATCGAGAACACTCGTGGTCAGAAATAGGAAGAGATGGTTAAACTGCATGGAGGTCTGAACAGAGTTTTATGTGAATGGAAATTTGTCAGGTGAGTGTAAGCATTTTAAATGTACATTATTCACATTTTCAAGTGTGATATTTAAATTCAAAAAATAGAAAATTGCCTACCTTTTTGATGATTCCATCTTGTATTGTCTATGTTTAAATGTACTATCATGCAGTTTGTATTTATATGTTTAAATGTGATATTTATCTCACAAATCAAAATGTTCACAAACATCGGTAACTAGAGGGAAGACAATGTTTCTGTTGTGATCTACCATTATTTCACGGAAAACAACTAATAGCATCACAATGAAGTGAGATTTTTCTTCAAAAGGTTCTGGATAAATATATGAGAATGTTGTAAAGTGGGACTTGAAGTAGAAGAAATCAGCAAACTCTATGAATGTAAAATCATAGTTATTCCAGATTTTCTAATATACTGGTGATACATGGCAGAAGTATTTTATATGCACTGGCTCTAATTTGGGAGCTCTGGTGGTGCAGTGCCTAAGGCATTTGACTGCTAACCAGAAGGCTGGTGGTTCAAACCCAGCCGCTCCTTGGAAGGAAGGTTGGGCAATCTACTTCCATAGTGACACCACCTCGGAAACCCAAAGAGGGGTCGCTCTGAGTTGAATCGGCTTTACGGCAGTGAGTATTTTTTTGGTTTGCCTCTAATTCATTTCTACAAATGTATTTATGCATTCTATTCTCTTTATGGAGCTCTGGTGGTGCAGTGGTTAAGGCATCTGGCTGCTAACCAAAAGATGGGCAATTTGAACCCACCAGCTGCTCCATAGGAGAAAGATGAAGCAGTCTGCTTCCATAAAGATTTACAGCCTTGGAAACCCTATGGGGCAGTTCTACTCTATCCCATGTTGTTCTTGTTGTTATGTGCTGTTGAGTTGGACCCAACCTACAGCGACTTCTCCTTGGGTTTCCAAGGCAGTATCACTACGGAAGTAGATGGCCTAACCTTCCTTCCAAGGAGTGGCTGGTGGATTTGAACCACCAGCCTTCTGGTTAGCAGTCAAGTGCCTTAGGCACTAGACAGGCCTACAACCTGAACAACTTTACCAGGAAGATGCACTCCTTAAGAGTCAACCATAGGAAATTGGAAGGTCAGCATTTGCACAGGGAGAAAGCAAGGCAGGCAGGAATGCACAGGTAAGAAGGACACAGAGAAGAGGTAACCACAGGGAGCTGGGAGAAGAGCTATTACATTGTGGGAATTGTAATCAGTGTCATGAAACAAAATGTGTATGAACTGTTGAGTGTAAAACGAACTGCTTCATAAAATTGCACCCAAATCACAATTTAAAAAAATTAAGTAAAAGCAGTTTACCAAATAGATTATACAGAATGAACCAAATTTTGTTTCTAAAATATGTATCTATTATATATATGTGAACAATTGTTTGAAGTATATACAGTAAAATAGTAACAGTCATTATCTCTGTAGGGTGAGATTACAGATTATTTTTACTTTGTTTTTCTGCATTTTCTGTTGAACATGTATTATCTTTGTAACTTGAAATAAAATACATTGTTACTTTAAAAAATAATAAATAAGAAGCACAGAATAACAAGGAAAAAGAATGTGTGCAACCCATCATAAATTTTCTTTATGACCTTATGGGAAATAGGGACTGGGTGCCAATCAGTTCTTAAACAGAGGCAAGGGTAGATGGGGCTCTGAATTTCAGAGAGGAAGGAGAAAGATGAAGTGGCTAAGGTCTCTTTGGCCTCTGGCTCTAAGAAACAAAATCAGTAATAGCTAACAGCTACATTTTGTGTCAGAAAAGTTAGTTTTACTAAAGAAGAATCAACAGAAAAGTTTGCAAAAGCACCTTGTCCTCTGGTAATATATATGGCTTTTTATTATGTTTTAATGTATGGAAGAGGCTGTCCTTGATGTTCTTTATTTTTAATTTTTCATATCAAATTTGGGATCTGTTATGTCTAGTTCCAGAAAAATATCTGGTTGATATTTTTATCGAGCTCTTTTATTGAGATCTCATTAATGCGAAGATTGACTTAGTCACGATATTTCTCTCTTTCATAAACATTTTAAGTTTTCTTTCTATAAATCTTCCAAATTGCTTGTTCATTCCTAAGCATATTATCTTCTTTGTTCTTTTTATTAGTGAAAAATGTTCTTCATTAAATATTTTAAATTACTTTTTATTTTACATAGAGTAGCAATTGGTTTTTAAAAGATAAATTTGTACCCAACCACTGTATAATTTTGTTATTTTTGTAATGCTATTTCAGTTAATTTTCTTGTTTTCCAAGTACAATTTTATCATCTACAAATTTGCCTCCTTTTAAATTTTTACATCTCTCGTTAGCCCCTATTTTCTAGTTGAATAATATTGGTAATAGTGGATGGCCTTGTCTTATTTCTGATATTAATGTTTCTAATCTTTCACTAAAAAGCATGATTTGGATTTCTGATTGAAAGATGTATTTTCTCTAATTAAATTGGTATTCATCTATTAACTAAGAGTGAGTACTGAATATTATCAAAAGTATTTTCTGTACCAATGATACTATCATGTGATTTTTCTCCTACATTCTATTTATATGATGAATTTTCTTCAACTGGATTCCTGGTGTCCATCATTCCTGCGTTCCTGATACAGTATTCCTATATTAATGGCATAGTTTTTTTATGTGATGCTAGACCTTGTACATTAATAGACTTCTACACTGACATTTGTGAGATTAGTGTGTCATCCGTTTTGTAGTATTTTGGTCAGGTTTGACATCTTTTCTTCCCCTTCTATGTTTTGGAACAGTTAAAATGTAAAACCCAAGTGCATGATCACAACACAAGACTGACGTCATCCCTGGTATTCATGAAAACATGTCGACAAAAGTTAATGCTCTACACGTGTTAACTGTCAGGGGCAGCAATATCTCAAATGGAATGTGGAGTCCTGAGACGAAGGAATTTGAGTTAAATTGAGTGAGAGTGGGATTGAGCTGCAAGTATATTTCTTATCTACACTCCCACGCACACACATATTTTTAAATTCATCATGAAAAAAAGCAGATTTCACTTCTCAAAAGATTCTTATTAATCAAAATCACTGCTCACTTAATACTTTTGATAGGAGAGTGGCAAGGTGTCTTAGAAGCCCTGGGCCAGCCTCCTCCATTCTAGGAAGGCAGAGAAAGGGTCCCAGAAGTAATGGACTGGCCTGAAGGCTCATTATATCACAGTGACAGATTTCAACCAGGTTAGGTGACTCTGGTCTAAGCTCTTTCTGTGACTCTCAGCTGCCTCTCTTCCTGCAACAGAACTGATAAGCCCCCTCACATGGCGCATCAAGGTACAATGGTGCCCCTGCTATCCCAGTCAGCTTTCTCAGATATGTCTGACCTTGGGGATGACAAATCATCTGAATTTCATCTCATGTCCCAGATCATACCATGGGGCACATTACAAGGGATGAGGGTCATGAATCTCTGTATCTCAAAGCCTCTGTATAGGGCACAGGCTTTGATTGTGTCCAATAACACAGTCAATTTCTTCAGGAACCTTGGCTGCATACACATGACTCATTAATGCTACTCAGGGATGTGTTCCCTGGAGACCTGGAAATGCCCTAGAAATGCTTGCAGTGTGTGACAGAAAGTGGCCTGGAAAAGGGTCCTGGAGGCCAAGGACAGTTGCTAAGCAGCTCATTGCTTTGCTCTTGATGGATCTTCTATTGTCTAGGCCAAGAAAAGGATTTTATTGCAAGGGACGTTGGTACAAGAAACAACATCTGAGTCAGGTATGTCCTCAAACACCTGCTGTAATAGGTCTGCTATCTTGTACAGGTGAAGAGAGGAACTGTGGGGCCAGGATTATGGTTTACTTCACAATTCTTGGGAAAGCATCTGTAGACAGAAAATGCTTAACTCTCTCTTTGGTGGGACTACTCTCATTTCAGCTTCACACATACTCTCTTATACATTTCATGGGATAGGCAAATACCATTTTGTTGAGCAATATAAACACTTGCTTCCTAAGGTCTGTGCTCTGAGGGTATGCTTGAGAAAATGCAGCTAATATAATTTCATATTTGAATTTCAAATTATGTTGCAGCTAGAAATCTCTTTTGGGGAGTCTGGTCCATTTTCAAGATGGGAAAACAGAAGGCTGCAAGATAAAATAACATGTTTAAATTCACACAGTTGGGTACTGGCAGGTCCAGGATGAGAAGTAATCATGGAAACCCACGTATCCCTCATTTAATTAGGGTTCCTTCTTTGATATTGCATCTCATATATAAGATTCGGGACTCAGAAACTCCCCTCTGTTTTTAAACTTAAATTAAAAACTTTTAAGTTCTTAAAAGGCTCCCTCCCTCTTTCTTTTTTTTTTTTTTTTAAAGTTTTTATTGTGATTTGGGTAAAAGTTTATAGAGCAAATTCATTTTCCATAGAGTAGTTCATAAACATTTTGCTTCATGAGATCAGAGTACAATAGATTGCAATTCCCCACAATGCAAGAAACAACAGCTTTCTTCCCACTTCCTCCCTGTAGTTACCTCTTCCCTGTGTCCTTCTTTCCTCTGCATTCCTGTGCCTGGGGGGTAGGG
>NW_006921651.1:6876113-6877228 GCF_000298275.1 Orycteropus afer afer | reverse complement strand
GGGTCAGTGAAAATGAGATGAGATGGACTGACACAATAGCAACAACAATGGACTGAAACACCAACGATCACGAACAGGGCATTGGGCCGGGCAACATTTAGTCATTCTACATAACGTTACCATGAGTCAGAGCCACCTTGATGGCAACTAGCAACAATAACATTACTAATGGCAACAGTATCCTCCATTGCTGCTGCTGTTGTTATGTGCCATTGAGTCGCATCCGACTCAGAGCGACCCCTCCTTGGGTTTCCAAGGCAGTATCACTATGGAAGTAGTTGCCCAATCTTCCTTCCGAGGAGTGGCTGGTGGGTTTGAACTGCCAGCCTTCTGGTTAGCAGTCAAGTGCTGTAGGCACTATGCTACATGGTACGATTATACTTTGATGCACTTCCATGGTATGATAAAATATAGCAGCAGGGAAAGACACTGCTTACAGTTCCTGCTCCATCTTGCTGAGGAACCCTCGGGGTGGTCCCAAGGGTTATTATGATCTAGAGACTCTTGATGCTCCTTCACTTTTTTCCAGTATAAAATATTTAATTACATCTTTTTGAGAATGTTCTGTGCTCTCCAGGGAGATGTTTTATGAGTGTGGGCCAGAGACTCTAAATCTAAAATCTAAAAATGGATATATATATATATATATATATATATACACACACACACACACACACACACAAGAAATTCAGTTTGTGAAAAGAGACTAGTATTTCTGAATGGATTGCCTAACCCTGTGTGTTATCTTGCCAGGCAGCATCCCTTCTCCAGCTTCCAAGCAGAAGAGAGGTGAATATGATCATCACATATGAGAGAGCAGTCATTTTCCACAGTCATAAAGGGAGAAAAATTTGCTTAGGGGCCTTAAAAGAAACACAGATAGCAAAATATTCTGCCTTCTTCTGTGTAAGTAAACACATGGAGGGAAGTAGAAGGAAAACTTCCACAGATGCTGGATTAAGTGATATTGCATCATTTATTTGACATACATGGAGGAAGGGGACAGTGCTCATATGTTTCAACAAATGGGTGCAGTGCTGGAGGCCCTCACTCATTTATGCCAAGAAATTTGGACGGTAGCTAGCTGGTCAACTGACTAGAAGAGATCCATATTT
>NW_006921651.1:6873241-6873873 GCF_000298275.1 Orycteropus afer afer | reverse complement strand
TTCTGTAGTGATATTGTCTGGGAAACCCAAGGAGGGGTTGCTATGAGTCATGTCCGACTCAATGGCACATAACAATAACAACAACAACACTTTGATCATGCTGTCAGGGAAAGCAGAAGGTCAGTGAAACAGAGGAAGACCCTCAAGGACATGGATTGACATCGTGGCTGCGACAATGGGCTCAAGCATGGTAACAATTGCGAGGATGGTGCAGGACTGGGCAGTGTTTTGCTCTGTTGCAAACAGGGTCACTATGAGTCAAAATTTACTCAGCCAACACCTAACAACAACAACATGCTATCAAGTTTGTGGCAAATTTGATGTATTCATTTATCCACTTTCCACATCTCTACATATTTTGGAAATTATAGCAGTATTTATAATGAAAACCATTAAAATTATCTTTGATCCATTCATTCTTCTTCTATAAACAAAGAAATAATTCTACAAAAGCATAAGGATAGACAATGCAATGCTATCTTTATTACTTTAAGAAAACTGTAAATAATCTAAGCACTAGTAATAGGTAATTATTTGCACAATTATAGTAAATCAACAACAAAAAAACAAATCCATTGCCACTGAGTCAATGCCAACTCATAGTGACCCCATAGGACCGAGTAGAATGGCCT
>NW_006921651.1:6870354-6872026 GCF_000298275.1 Orycteropus afer afer | reverse complement strand
TTAAACCTAACAACCATTTATTATGTTCATAAATTCTACAGGTCAGTAATTTGGACAGGGCACAGCAAGGATGGCTTGTCTCTGCCCCACAAGGTCCAGGGCCTTAACTGGGAAGGCTTGAATGGCTGCGGGTCACCTGAAAGCTGGCTCACTCATATGTTTGGCACTGGGGCTGAGATGACTCACAGCCTAGGCTCTGCTGGGAAAGGCAAATGGAGCACCTCCATATTGCCTCTCCTTAAGGGAACTCTGGTGGTGTAGTGCCTAAGGCATTTGACTAGTAACCAGAAGGTGGGCAGTTCAAACCCACCAGCCACTCCTCAGAAGCAAGACTGGGCAATCTACTTCCACAGAAATACTGCCTCAGAATTCCGAGGAGGGGTTGCTATGAGTCGGATTCTACTCAAAAGCAGTGAGTTTGGTTTGGTTTTAGATTGTGACTTGGGGTTCCTCACTTCATGACAACTGTTCCAAGCAAGAGCATCTTGAATTTGGATTGCCCTTTGGGAACTGCTTGTGTCTAATGGAATCTGGTTACATGTTCTGAGGTTTGGTCTGAAGAAACTTTGTAGTTTCTGCTGAACTCTCTTGGAATGTTCATTCCAGATGCTCCCACTCGGGATGCTCCCTCCTGGACTCCAGGCACCAAATGATCACAAGCCCAGGCCACATGGAGAGACCACATGGAGATGTTCCAACCCACAGCTCCAACTGAGCTCAGCCTCTGGGTCATCCCAGCCCAGTAAAGACGCTTCCAGATGATTTCAGCCCTCAGCCATTTCAATCACCCTCAGCTGTTCAATTTTTTTGGGGGGGAGTATGTCTGTCAAGGCCCCAGACATGATGGGACAGAGAAAAGCTACTTCTACTCTGAATTCCTGACCCACAGAATCCATGAGCATAATCAAATGGTTGTCGTTTTATACCACTGAGTTTGGGGAGGTTTGTTACACAATAGGTAAGTGGGACATTCTCCTATGTTTTATTTCTCACTTTGTTCAGAATCTATACGTCTTATGTAAATACACGTTTAAAATATTTGGATTTCTCTCTTTCACACCTGAATCTCTGTAAGCCTCCAGTGCTTCAATTTTCTCTCAATAGCTATCACTATATTACCTGCCAAAAATGTTACAGTATCTGCACTTAGGTAAAGAATGAGTGCCTGTTTATCCATACCTTTAAGGACATTAGAAGTTATTTTAACTTTTGACATCTTAATGAGTAAACAATGGCATCTAACCCTGGTCTGTAGGCTGCACAAATAAAATAAAGTAAGGTTTGAGCTGTTGCAATCTTTCAATGTGATAAATGTTTAAAGATTAGGAAACTAGGCAAAATACTGAGTTAATAGTTAGCAGGAAATGTTTCCACAACTTGATCAGTTACACATACATTGCAGGACCCTGCAGCACTCTATTACTCTTGTTCAAAGAGCTCTGAAAGCTCTGTAGTATTTCAGCAGATGATATCATTTAGGAAAGAGAACTGAAGTATCAATAAATGGTTCTTCCAGAATAGGAAGGTTGGGGGAAGGAAGAGTGGGGACCATCAGTTCCCATCAAGTGCAACTGTTGTTGTTGTTGTTATGTGCTGTTGAGTTGGCCCCGACTCATAGCGACCCCTCCTTGGGTTTCCAAGGCAGTATCACTACGGAAGTAGGATTGCCCAA
>NW_006921651.1:6840419-6869334 GCF_000298275.1 Orycteropus afer afer | reverse complement strand
GAATGTGCCATGGGGTGCTAGAAGAATGAACGAATCTGACCATGGTGAGCCAGGGTCCAACAAGCAGGGTGTGAACAGGACCCTACTCTAGCCAGCTGGAAGAGATGAGAACAGCTGTCTGAGTGTTACTATGACATCTCTCAGCTGGAGGCTGTGAGTAGAAATTAAGTACTAATTTTACATGTGACTTACTCTTTGCTCCAACAATTACATTTTTGAGATTTAACCTGAGGTACAATCATGGACTCATTTGTACATACAATTCTTCAACAGATATTTACTGAAGCAGGACTCTATGAAGAAGAATGTGGCATCGAGATTGGAGGAAGACTCATTAACAACTTATGATATGCAGATGACATAATCTTGCTTGCTGAAAGCGAAGAAGACTTGGAGCACTTACTGATGAAGGTCAAAGATTACAGCCTTCAGTATGGATGACACCTCAACATAAAGAAAACAAAAATCCTCACAACTGGCCAATAAGTAACATCATGATAAACAAAGAAGAGACTGAAGTGGTCAAGGATCTCATTTTATTTGTGTCCATAATGAACGCCCATGGAAGCGGCAATTAAGAATCAAACGATATAGTGCATTGGGCAAGTCTGCTGCGACAGACTTCTTTAAAAGTGTTAAAAAGCAAAGATGTCACTTTGAGGACTAAGGTACGCTTTACCCCAAGCCATGGTATTTTCAATTGCCTTATATGCATGCGAAAGGTGGACAACGAACAAGGAAGACAGGAAAACTGAAGAAGAATTGATGCCTTTGAATTATGGTGTTGGCAAAGAACGCTGAATATACCAAGGAGGGCCAGAAGAATGAACAGATCTGTCTTAGGAGAAGTAGAGTCAGAATACTCTTTAGAAAGGAGATGGTGACACTTTGTCTCATGCAGTTTGGACATGTTGTCAGGAGGGACCAATCCCTAGAGAAGGTCATCATGCTTGATAAAGTAGAGGGTCAGCAAAAAAGAAGAAGACGTTCAATGAGATGGATTGCCACAGTGGCTACAAAAATGGGTTCAAACACAGCAACAATTGTGAGGATGGTGCAAACATTTTATTCTGCTGCATACAGGGTTGCTGAGTCAGAACTAACTCTACAGTACCTAGCAACAAACAAAACAACATATGCTGAGGGGATTGGAAGCTTTTCAATTAAAATATGTTCTGGTCCCAGAAAGCTTTTCAATTAATATATTCTGGTTCTAGAATTTTCCCATTCAGTAGAATTCAACCAATATCTCAGTTCAGGTCAACACCCCTCACTATCTGCTTTAAAGCGATCCAGTCCAAAAAAGTGAAGGATCTTTTGTCTTCTAATACAGAAGCAGACACCCAAAAGTGTTTCAGTAATAAGGAAAATTAAGAAAAATTGAGGCAAGACAGTCAACCGCCAGTGGTTTGAGATGCAAGGTCTGGAGATGACCCTACTTCTCTGGAGATGACTAGCCTAGAACTGAACCTCCTTACCTTGGAGAGGGATGTAGATATGTCTTTGGGGTTTAGTTGCAGTATATTCCCAATGATGGAAAGGGGAACTGCGTTAGAGGGGAGGCTTCCCACATTGTGATTTTTCCTCCACACCAAAAGGAAAATTAGGCAGATGATACAAATCACAAGGATAAGAGTCATGATTTTCAGCAGCTCCATTTCAGCCACTAGATGTTAGGAACTGACCAGGTTGCCTGTCCAAAAACAAAGGCTTGTACGTGAAGCATGACCTGCCGGCCAAGTATGACCTGAGTTCTTCAACTCTACTTGGATTCATCCAGTTGAACTGGTTTTGGGTTTATTTGTCTTGCTGACAATTGAGATTAAGGATTTATGGCTTTCCTACATCTCATTCATAAAATATGCAACTTTATCCTTTTAATTTTCTAAGCATTTCCATTCATTACATGTAATTTTTTTCCCTTCAACACTGATGATTCATTAAATATAAAGTTGTACTTTATTTTTCATAAAGTTCTGGAACTGTTCAAAAACTAGAAAAAAAAAAATAGTACATCATGTATCCTGAGATCTGAAAGTATGTATCTTAAATACAGTGGTCCTACTCAAACATCAGAGAGCTCTAGTGGCATAGTGCCTAAGGCATGTGACTGCTAACCAGAAGGCCGGCGGCTCAAACCCACCAGCCACTCCTTGGAAGGAAGGCTGGGCAATCTACTTCCATAGTGATACCACCTTGGAAACCCCAGGAGGGGTTGCTATGAGTCAGATCTGACTCTATGGCAGTGAGTTTGGTTTGAGGAGCTCTGGTGGCACAGTGCCTAAGTCATGTGACTGCTAACCAGAAGGCTGGTGGTTAACCCACCAGCCATTCCTCAGAAGGAAGGTTCTGTAGTGATACTGTCTTGGAAACCCAAGGAGGGGTCGCTATAAGTCAGACACGACTCAACAGAAGGGCCTGCCTGCTATTCAAACATCATATTATCATGTCTCCCACTAGTTAAAAGGCTACTGTGGAGGACTTCCGGAAAGATGGTGGAATAGGCAGACAGGCGACACAGACCCTCTTTAATGAAGAAAAGAAAAACCAATTGACAGAGCTACAGAAGATAATCCTGGAGCCCTGAGCTTTGGAAGAACTATGCAGAAGTGGATTAGGCACCAACTAGTGGAAAAACCTGAACGAAAACAGTGAGTACAGAGATGGTCAGAGCTGCGGACTGTCAGCTACTCTGAAGGGACCAATAGTCTGAATATTTCCAAGTGATGTTGGGACCTGAGAATTGACCTAAAGATCAGCCCGGGTCACCACGGGCTGTAGGGACGACTGTGCTGGTGGCCTATGACTAGGAAGGGAAACAGCAAGGAGGGAGACAACCTGACCTGTTGACTTCCCACTGGCCGGAGGGCGTAGCCATTTTGATTTCTTACACATGGCAGCCATTTTGGATATTTAAAATGACCGAGGGTGCAGCTATTTTGAATCTTTACAAGTGGAAGCCATTTTGGATTTTAAAGTGATATCATTCTCATTCGGAATCCAGGGACCTAAGAATAGGCTCTGTTTGCCAAGGTCGGCAGGGACATACCAGAGGCTGAAAGGAGACAGGAAAGGAGACAGGTGGTGAGTGTATAAGTGCTGTCAACTAGCAAACAGAAAAGCACAGTACCCTGCTTGCATAGATAACATACAAACAAAACAAAGAAAATGAAAATCGTGGGCAAGTCACTCTAGCATACAATCACCAATTAAATATAAACACAAAAATGTCACAATGTCTCGGAGACAACAAGGCATCACAGTCCACACAAAGAAGCAAGATAAAGCAGGAGAAACAAGGGACCAGGACACAGACTCAAAACACATCCCTGAAGAAGATGCAGCATTGGGACTCCCTGATAAGGAACTCAAAAGAATTATATTTAGGTATCTTCAACGAATTGAAATTGAATTGATCAAGGAAAACACAGATAAAACCCTAGAACAATTTTGAAAAACAATACAAGAACAAAAATGACAAAATAAATGAAAAATTAAAAATGATACAAAATCTACACATAGAAATGCAGAAGATTAATACTAAATTTTCAAAAATAGATAAGACATTGAATGGGCAGAGGAGCAGAACTGAATCAATGGAAAACAGAATGAGGGAGATTGAATGCAAATACCTGAACACTTCTTTGGAAAGGGATCAATCAGAAAAAAGATCAAAACAAAATGAAGAAAGCCTAAGGTTCATGCGGGATACCATCAAAAGGAATAACCTACATGTAATCGGAATTCCAGAACAGGACAGGAAATATAAAACCAGAGAGAAAATTGTCAAAGATTTGTTAGAAGAGCATTTTTCTGGTATGATGAAAGATGAGAATATATCCATTCAGGAAGTCCAACGAACCCCAAACAGGATAGACACCCCCAAAAAATCACCCAGACATATCATCATCAAACTTACCAAAACCAAAGACAAAGAAGAATCAGGAGAGCAGTATGAGAAAAATGAAGAGTTACCTACAAGAGGTAACCAATAAGACTAAGCTCAGATTTCTCAACAGAAACCCTGCAGGTGAGAAGACAAGGGATGGTATATATAAAACCCTGAAAGAAAAAAATTTCCAACCAAGAATTATGTACCCAGCAAAACTGTCCCTCAAATATGATGGTGAAATTACAACATTTCCAGATAAGCAGAAATTAAGGGAATGTGTTAAAACCAGACCAACCTTACAAGAGATGCTAAAGGGAGCCCTTTGGACAGAGAAGCAACAACGGCCAACAACAAGTGACCATTAACACACAAGATGATATAACCCAGAAACCAACCCAGCTATGGAAGTAAAAATGTAAAAAAGCCTACAAGACTGTAAACAGGGAACCAGAGACATCAATTGACAAATGAGGATAACTACAAACCAAAAAGAGGGAAAAAATTGTGTCGTTACAGAACTTGTAGGTGATGGGGAAGTCGAGACAACTATAAGATAGAATGGACTGTTCTAAACTTGGGAAGAAAAGTATAAATCACAGGGTAACCTCAAAGAGAAATGATAAACCTTCACATCAAAAAGAGGACCAGCATAAATATTCAGCAAATACTAAAACAATAGCAATGAAGGAAGTGATAACACGATTCATAAACATAACAAGCTCAGCATAGAAAATTATATGAACAAAGAAATCGACACCATAAAAATGCACATAACAAAAATGACAGCAACAAATTCATATTTGCCAATAATTACATATCTGGCAAGGGACTTGGTCTCTAAGATTTATAGCGGAAGAGTGGATGACCAAACTATGGTACATACACATAATGGAATGCTATGCAGCACTAAAGAATAATGTAGAGTCTGCAAAACACCGCATAATATGGATGAACTTGGAGGACATTATGCTGAGTGAAATAAGTCAATCACAGAAGGACAAATACAGTATTAGTTCTTGTTGTGGAGGGTCAAGGAAAGGTTTATATTTGGAGGGAAACTTTCTTTGTTGGTTGCCAGGGATGGGAGGGGAGGGAAGGGAACACTGAAAAATAAAATTGATAAAAAAAAAATTGAACTATTTAAAAAAAAAAAAAAAAAGGCTATTGTAGTATCCTATTACTTCTTCCAAGAAATATTACAATTCTATTTGGCACTAAAATTCTTCATTAGATGGTTTCAATTTCATCATTTCTTTCTCATTTCAGAGTCATTTCTGTCTCCCACAGACTAGTTACCATCAAACAAGCTTGCTTACTACACTGCATTCATATACCCATTAGCACAATGACCAGAATGATTTCTACATAGAGGACAAAGGCAGCAAAGCCAATGATGGGTGACCACTTGCGACTGGCTTCTTTCACTTGCATAACATTCTCATTATGATAAAGGTCCATCCATGTTGTAGGATGTATCAACCCTTCATTTTTTTATAACTGAATAATATTCCACCGTATGGATATACCATACGTTGTTTAGCTTTTCATCAATTGATGGATATTTGGATTGATTCCACTTTTTTGCTATTATAAGTCTGCTATGAACATCTATGTATAAGTCTTTTTATGGGTCTTTTTCAATTTCAGAGGGTAGATACTTAGGAGTGACGCTCCTGGGTCATATGGTAATTCTATGTTTAACTTACTGAGGAACCACCAAAATGTCTTCCACAGTGGCTGCACCAGCAGTTTGGAGGGTTCCAATTTCTCCACCCTCACTAACACTTGCTACTGTCCATCTTTTTTTATTATAGTCTTTCTAGAGCTCTGGTGGCGTAGTGCCTAAGGCATTTGACTGCTGACCAGAAGGCTGGTGGTTCAAACCCACCAACCACTCCTTGGAAGGAAGGTTGGGCAATCTACTTCCGTAGTGATACTGCCTCGGAAACCCAAGGAGGGGTCGCTATGAGTCGGGTGTGACTCTACAGCAGTGCGTTGCATTGCCTTGAGTTAGGGGGTGTGAAGTGGTATCTCCTTATGGTTTTGATTCGCATTTCCTAATGACAAATGATGTTGAATATGATTTCATGTCCTTATTGACCATTTGTATATCTTTGAAGAAATATCTATTCAAATTCTTTGCTCATTTTAAAAGTGGCTTGTCTTTATATTATTTTTATCCCTGATTTTTAACTGACGAACATGATCATTCTTTAACTTTCCCTCCCCTTTTCTTTTTTTTCACACTCTCCTAACATTATATCCCTTCCATCAGGTAATCTTATCATAGTGGGATCCTTTGCTTAAGGTCCACCTTCTCATGTTGATTCTCAGAGGAGACACTGTGTCTGTCTTGCTCACTCTTGTCTTGCTCATGGTTGATCCATTACTTTATTCATATTAGCTTTTCTGGCACATACCAGGTACTCGACAAGCATTTATTGAATAGAATTGCACTGGATGCTCACATTGTTTCTGCTGTTGTGCCAAGAGAATTGTTTTCTCCATTAAATAGGTTTCTGGAGTCACCTCCTTGATAATAATTTGGACTTCAGCTATTCCTGCCCACATAAGGAACCTATAAATCTGGTTTTATAACTTTTCTGACACACAGATCAAGTCAGAAGATTGACCATAAGGATAAAGTTTGGGGAGCTGGAGTTCAGAAAAGGCTGACGGTTCAGGATGCTGAAATTCAGTGACATCAGGACAGAAAGGCAAAGTCTCCGTGGAGCTCCAGCCGAAGAGGAAGGATCTCAGGCAGAGCTGGTAGTTGTAGCCTTCACAGCGATCTAAAGCAGACTGAGAAGTACTCATAATGAAGGCTACCCTCAACTCTTTTTACTACTGGATTATTCAGAATTTAAAGTTCCAGTCTTTGGTGTAGGTGGCTGCTCCCAGAAATGAGCAATGGAGTAGTATCTGTTGGCATAAAGTCAAGGTCCTGAGAGTAGGAGTAGAGCAGGTAAACAGGGATGTCCTAATAGGTGAAGCCACTGTGTGCGTGACAGCAGTATGTGTGTCTACGTGTGCACCTGTGCATGCTGTGTTTGAGCAGCTGTTACCACAGGAGATGGTGCTATCACACAGTAGGTGTTTTAAAACAACTCAAATTTCTTCTCTCACAGTTCTGCAGGCTGGACGTCTGAGATCAAGGTGAAAGCAGCGCCATGCTCCCTCCAAGGGCTCTAGGGAAGAGAGCCTTCCTTGCCTCCTTTAGCTTCTGGTGGCTGCTGGTTCCTTAGCCTGTGGATGCGTCACTCCGATCTCTGCCTCCATCCTCACATGGCCTTGGCCACTGTGCATCTGTGTCTCTGGGTTCAAATTTCCCTCTTTCAAAGACATCAGTCATGTCTGATTTAGGGATCCACCCTAATCCAATATGACGTCATCTTAACTTGATTGTATCTGCAAAGACCCTATTTCCAAATACGGTCACATTCACAGGTTGAGTAGTACTAAAGGGGCAGGGAGGTAGCATCTTCTGACCTCCTCTAACTTCACAAGAGGAAGGCAGAATCACCATCAGCAGCCAAGGCCTGTTCTTATGAGGCCAGACATGCCGCCACCCTCCAGCCCTCCTACTAACCTTGAACCAACCGTTCCTCCTGTGGCACCCACCGCCTCTCTGCTGGGTTTAATAATTTGCTGCAGTGGTCACACAGAACTCACAGATTTTGGGGTTTATTAGGGAAGCAACAGGCTACAATTCAAGTTCAGGAACACACTCAGTCTCTCTCAACTGGCAGTGTCTCTCAGCAGCTGGGCCTCTCTCAGTAGCATGTCTCTCTCTCAGCAGTGTGTGTGTCTTGTGTCTCTCTCTTAGCAGCACATCTCTCTCAGCTGGCAGTCAGAGAGACTCCCTTTCTGCCTCTAGGAGGGCTTCTTTTTAACCAAAACCAACCAATCCCAACATCAGAGTTCTATGCACCCAAAAGAGAGCAAATGTCTTAGAAGAGTACTTCAGGTGGACAACTTTAACAATCAGCTACTCAGTTGCTCATGGCAAAGTGGGGGTTACAAATACCATGGCTAGAAAAGCCATGCCATGTAATTTACTACAGCACAGGGGTGGAATTGTGGTGGTTAAGGTTGTATGTCAGCTTGGCTGGGCCTGGTTGAATGGCTGGGCAGCTAGATGCCGTTATCCCCCATGGTGAGATTGGTAATTTACTCCATGGTGGAATCTGCTGGAGCAGTTGCTTTAGGGATGTGGGCTGCTTCCAGTATATAAGAAGCAACTTTGAGGACGGTCTCCAGTTGATGTCACGCTTGAACCCTGCATGTAGCTAAGTCGTTGTTCAGCAGCCTGCCATGTTGCCCTGCCAATCTTGGGACTTTTAATGGTTTGAATTAATGGCCTGCTGTGTGGTTTGGTAGTATCGGAACTGTGCCTTTTTACTCGTTGACCATGGGTTTGTCAGCCTCAGCAGCTAGCAGCTGCCTGAGTGAAGAGATGCTTCTACCATCAGTGGGCTTGGAGCAAGAGGCAGAGCTGAAGCCCAAGGTCGAAGGCTTTCACCAAGCCCCTAGTGCCCGGCACTTTGAACTCAGACTTAAAACCTCTAAAATAGTAAGAGAATAAACTCCTGTTTGTTCAAGCCATTCCATTTGTGACATATTCCTGTCAGAGCAGAACAGAGGTAACCAAAACGAGTAGACATTAATTTCTGGGAGGCACCATTCAACTCAGTACAGATAGAAATATGAAATTCCTAAGGCAGAAATCAAACATGATATCCTTTTCTAGTGAGTGACCAACAAATAAATGAAAAGATGCTCACTTTTACTAATAACCAGAGAAATGAAAATTAAAACTACAATGAAATATTACTTTTCACCCATTAGATTGACCAAAATTAAATATTCTGACATTATAAAATATTAGCAAGCTTACAGGAAAAATGGGACCTCTCACACAGTGCCAGTGAGAGCATAAATTAGAATAAGTTACTGTGGAGATCATTTTGGCAGTACCCAGTAAAATGGAAAATGTGTATCTTGTGACCCCAGAATTCCACATCTAGGTGTAAACCCTAGGGAAACTCTCCCCATATGCAAGACACTGAAAAAGCTGTTCACTACATCATTAAAAAAAAAAAAAAAAAAAAGGAGAAATCATTAGTTGTCCACATCTATGAAAAACAATAAAAAATAAAAACCACATAGATGTCTACCAATATGCAAGCAGATGACATTGTGTGGGCTGTTCATACGATGAGGTACTCCAAAAGTTAAAAGAAATGAATTAGGGGTTTTATATATATATATATATATATATATATACATATATATGAATGCCATGACTTGGAGCCAACTCACCAGCAACTAATAGCAACAAAATTACAAATATATACACATACTATGCTCTGGTGGCATAGTGGGTAAGGCATTTGGCTACTAACCAGAAAGTCAGTGGTTCAAACCCACTAGCCACTCCACAGAAGGAAGACTCAGCAATCTACTTCTGTAAAGATTTACCACCTTGGAAACCCAAAGGGGTCGCTATGAGTCAGAATCAACTCGATGGCAGTGAGTTGTATGTATCTGTCATTGAATTGGTTCGGACTCATGGCAACCCTGCATGTAACAGAATGAAATGTTGCCCGCTCCCGCGCCATCTCCATGGCCTTGAAGTGTCCAAGTCCATAGTGAGACTATTGTCAGTCCATCTCACTGAGGGGTCCCCTTGTTTTCACTGACTACTTTACGAAACATGATTTCCTTTTCTAGTGACTGGTCTTTCCTGATGATGTGTCCAAAGGAAGCAAACCTGCCATCCTTGCTTCTAAGGAGCCTACTGGTCATATTTCTTTTAAGACTGATCCACTCTTTCTTCCGGCAGTATATACTCAATATTCTTCACCAACACCACAGTTCAAATGCATCAAAATTCTTCTTTTGTCTCCTTTTTCATTGTCCAGCTTTTGCATGCATATGAGACAAATGAAAAAGACCATGGTCTAAGTCATCAAAGTGACATCTTTGCTTTTTAGAACTTTAAAGAGGTCTTTTGCAGCAGATTTTCCCAGTATGTCCTCTGATTTCCTGAATGCTAGCTACTTCCATGGATGTTGATCATTAATTCAAGTAGAATGAAATCCTTGACAACTTCAAGTTTTCCTCCATGTATCATAACGATATACCTGATGCATATATGTATACAGATGTGTACCTCAAAATGTGTGGATTTCAAAACAAGAATGAGGGAGAAAAGTAAATTGCATAATACTTGTTTCTTTTTTCCTCTAAAGTGGACCTCTGATAAAGACTGAATATGAAAAAAGTATTCTCTTTCCTGCTTCTTGATAGACTTCTAAAAGAGCAGGTACATTATTTTTTCATTTTTACAGATTTCATATTGGATCACCCAATCAAATGAAAATATAGCTCGATCTAAAGATTGTAAATTTATGTATCAAGAGCCCACGCTGGCCTGTAGGTGTATTTTGTTTGGTCTAGATTGTATGTATTCTTCTTAATTAACTGCCAGGAAAAGATGGAAGATGATATATAAATAACTGGTTTTTTTGTTTATCTTGACAAATTGGACTAAATGGCTGCAACAGGTCATGTTTCAGTTGTAACACTACTAAGAGGAGCTGCGAGGCCCTCCCACTCTATTCTTCGAGATCACTACTGACTTTTTCTCTAGGTATGCAAATGCAGCTTTAAAACAAGCCACCTGGACTCCCCTGTCAACTGGGTTGCAGCCCCTAAGCTCCATGTAAATACAAGGTCTAGATATACACCAATCTGGTGTAGTAGTTAAGGCATTTGGCTGCTAACCAAAAGGTCAGTGGTTCAAACCCACCCACAAGCAGCTCTGCTAAAGAAAGATGAAGCAGTCTGCTTCTGTAAAAATTTACAGCCTTGGAAACTGATAGTTGGACCTGTGTGTCAACTTGGCTGGACCACAATTCTGGGTGGTTTAAGCAATTGTGATGTTGGTTGTTCCCATGATGGAATCAGATGTATATGTTTTGAGCAGCCAATCTGTTGAAAGGGAGTTTCCCTAGGGATGTGGCCTGCTTCCAGTATATTTATGGACATCCTGGGAAAAGAGACACTCTTCTGTGGATCGGGATTCTGCCTACAACTGTCTGTGAGTCAACAATCCAACATTCCACCATCTGGCCTGGAGATCTTGGATTTGTCATTCATTGGCGTTAACAGCCAGTATACTGTCTTCCAACCTTGAGTTCGTCAGCCCCTGCAACTGCATGAGTCAGGAAAAGCCTCCAGCTTGACGGTTGATCCAAGAACTTGGGACTTGTCAGCTTCTCTAAGTGTGTGAGCCATTTTCCTAAATTTCTCTCTCCCTAAGCTTTACTGGTTTTGCTTCTCTAGAGAACCCAGTATAACACAGAAACCTAATGCGGGTGACTTAAGTCAGAATTGACTTGATGGCAGCGAGTTTGGCTTTTTGATCACTGGAAGCGGTGGGGAGGGCAAAGAGGACTAGACCAGAAGGAAAAGTGTCATAGAGAAAAGATTAGAGGAGAGAAGGCAAAACACAGGGGGAAAAGAAAAAATAAAAAAAGTAGATGATCTCCAAATTTACTAGGGCTTTATTCTTCCAAATGTTATCAAAATTAAACCACGATTAGGGGCAGTGAGCGGTCACTGGGTCTATCTGAAATTCCCATATAACAATGTTTTGTTTACTTGTGGTCACAATAGTATGGTTTGTTTAGAAATTTGGCTCAAGTCAATACAACAAACTTTTTTACTGAGCACCAATATGCCCCAGGCTCTCCGCACAGCAATAAGAACAGAGGGATGACACGACCTCTGTCCCAAGCGACTCTAATGCAGTATAGTATCATATGCACTGTGATAAGTAAACAGAGAAGGAGGATCTAACCCAGCCCGGACCTGGGAAGTCTTGGCTGTGTAAGTCTTGAAGAACCATTAGCGTTAACCAGCTGGAGGAATAAGTAAACTTGTATTGATTCACTGTCTATAAGGACAATATATATGCTCTCGACTACCATCTAGAAATGATAAGGGGAGGACTCCTCTGGTGAAGCCCCTGCTAGCACTGTGCTCTGTGCTTGAACACTGCTGAACTGCAGAAATGCTTTCCCCGACAAAGTAGAAAGCTGTTGCATGCTGATAGCATTCACAGTCCCTGGGAGTCCGAATCAGCTCTATGGCAGTGGTGGGTAGTAAATCTGGCCACAACTTAACTCACACAGTTCAACTCTGACACACGCAGGGTTGCCATGAGTCAGAACTGGCTCAAAGGCAACTGGTTTACAGCTGGTTTAACCCTTGATCCAGACTCTCTAGAACTACACACCATTTCCTTTCCCATGAAAATTGTTCCCTCTTGGTGATGAGAAGGAAAAATATCTGCCCTCTCCCACCGATTATATGAAGGGCAGAGTCTCCCACTCTCCCACATGCTTCCAGAGGCACTGAGATCAAATGTGACTCTAGGGGCTGGTTTCAGGGGCTATTTTCCTTTATGTTCTTGGAAAATGCTGTATAATAAAAATAGCTAGCACTGATTGTGCCAGGCCCTGTGCTAATGTCTCTTTTTAATTCTCAACATCTTCATGAAGTAGATACTACAACTCCCATTTTAAAGATGAGGAATGAAGACTTAGAGGGGTTCAGTAACTAGCAAAGGGCTAAAAAGTACCACCCTGTTTTTGATACAGTAAGTTAAGTAAGTGGGTTAAGAACATCTGACTTATGGACAACTCATACTTCAGAACTGACTGCCATAAAGCCTATTGCATTGAAAAACTGAGTTAAATACAGTGGTTCATAATAATGAACATACACACTACTTTGTGATACTCATGAAAACACTTCATGGCTTCACCAGTTCATCAGCTTGAGGAAGGAGAATGCCACCTGAACTTTTAACCCTTTTGTGACCTGTGGGACATATCATGCCCACCTACATTTTCTGTTGCTAAGGTCTAGTGGGAAGCTGCTATCCCACTTTTAGTGCATGCTCCTATCTGGTGGTAACAGATAAATGTGTGAATCTGAATAAATGAGCCTCATCCCACCAACCCCAGCACCAGAGATGCCCTTAAGACATATGTGTCTCACTAACTGTGTCAAGATTCTTATTACCTCAAAAAAAATTTTTTTTTTCATTTCATTCAAAATGCCTTCCATTACTGAAAACCCATGGTTTTAATGAAAAATTCAAAGCATAAAATACTTCAGTCTTGAAAGAATCAAGTCAGATCACATTGCCTTAACATTGTGTTGAGGCCAGGAGTAAACTTCTCCTCTCCAGCAGCAGAATCAAACCCTGACTCTCCAACACTAGGTCCGTCTTCTCCAACACTAGGCCCATCATTGTCAACAGTAGCCATCTTCTCCTGCATCATTCAATTATTGTTACCATGTCACCTTACGAATGCCCCTTCTGGTAAGCAAGACATCAGTGGAACAAGAGGAAGTGTTAACCTTTAATCATGATCTTTCTTCTTTTTCCTATATAAACTGTTTTGAGAACTCTTTAACTTTTTAAAATAGTATTGTATACCTACACACACACACAGATTCTCTCTTGCCCCAGTAAGTACTATTTGTAGCTTTTTATTACTATATTAATATGTACTGATTATACTTAAGATATTTTAATATATTTGAAGTTTTCTTTAAGTGTTTTAAATACAAACAAAAGTACAATATATACTATGACAAACATTTGACTGACACTAAATAAGAACAGATTACCTGTTCCAACTTACTTACAAATACGACCAAAAGACACACTTAGGAACAGATTTCATTTGTAACCCAGATTGCCTGTACTTTGTTACAGCAGTCCTAGGAAACTAACACAGGAACTGAGATCGAAACTGCTCCAGTTACTCAGAATGACAGCAGCAGGTACTCAACGATGGCAGCTCATAGCAGAGGAGAGCAGGCTCCTAATTCAAACAGCTTCTTGGGCCCCTACAGTCTGACAGATTAGTTTCACACATTTGCAGACCACTTCCAAAAGGTTCATCTTTCTGGAAATAACCGTCACACTGTGCAGCTCTCCTACAGCACTTACTCCAAGTCCCCTAGACGCCAGAGAAGTCAATCCATGTGTTACTACTTCCCATTACACATAGCCATCTGCTTATCTCTTTTGCTGACCTCTATTGTAGGCTCCCACATACCCTGAAATCTCTCTAAATTCAGAGCTCCTATAGCCCTAAAAGTCAAGGTTTCAAAGGAGAATGAATGTCAAGGGGGTGGTAAAGAGCCTGGATCTAGAACACGATGAGTTAAAAGACGACTCTGGTAACCATCATTCATGTGCACTCGGGGAAAGCAACCTCTCGAAACCTTAGCTGTAAAAGGAGGATAATGGTAGAGCCTCACAAGGTTGAGAGATTTCAAAAAGAAAATGCCTGAGATGAAGACCTGGGCCATGACCAATAAGTGAATACTGTTACTCATAAGGGCTTCCAACAGAAGCCTCACAGCTCCTGGAACTCTTCATAAAGGCCCAATGACCTTCATTTTAAAATGCAATAGCATATGCAGCTCCCACCGCTTGGGATACCTTCCACCATCACCATCACCCTCTTCCACTGAATACCTCCTCTCCATCCTTATAAAGTCAGCTCAGATCAGATACAATAAGCCTACTCCTCACTTACCAACTATACCTCATTATCTAACATTTCACATTTACAACAACAGTAATAAAAAGCTATCTATGTTGCGCACTAATGACATAGGTCTGGCAGTAACGCCAGATGTGATGGTTATGTGTCAACTAAGCTGGGCCATGATCAGTTGTTTGGCAGTTATGTAATGATGTAGTCACCCTCCATTTTCACATAATGCTGATTTTCACATAATGACCTGGTCTTTGGAACCCCACTATGTTGGTAAGTGAGGAGCAGATCCATTACCTCCTAGAAATCACCAGGCTGGACTGGTCCTCATCTGAAGCCCCACAGCATCTAGTGTTTACCTTACTGTAGTTGCTAAGACAATAAAAAGGCTGATAGCTTTGTGTGTAATTGCTAGGACAATAAAAAGGTTGATAGCTTTGTGTGTACAGTAGTGTGACTGCCTACCCACAAAGCTATCAGCCTTTTTATTGTCTTAGCCACTAATACCTAATGGGGGAAAAAAAAAACAAACCAAACTCACTGCCATCAAGTCAATTCTGACTCATTGCCACCCTTAGTTGGTTTCTGAGGTGGTATATCTTTACAGAAGTAGACTGCCCCATCTTCCTTTCATGGAGTGGCTGGTGGGTTTGAACTGCCAACCTTCTGGTTAGCAGTCAGATGCCTTAGGCACTCAGTCATCAGAGCTCTTTTGCCCAATAAATTATCTATAGGGAGAAAAGAGACATTTTTGAAGATAAAAAGGAAACAGGAATAGATGCAAAGTAGGAAAAATAGGTAGAAAAAAATAATAGGAAAAAAGACAGATGAAAGATAGGTACCAATTCCAAAGAAACATGGGGAACAATGTAAGGGGAAGCAAGGAGAATGTCACTCTGAGTTATGGTCTATGCAATAACGAGCCTAAGAGTGAGCAACGAGTTCATAGTAAATCAGCTCTAAATGCTTACATAACAGCAAGACACAAGGAGGACAGAAGGCTGAGAAGGTGATTTGTTGAGATATTCCTGGACAGCTGTGGCGCAGGTTTAAATTCCAGCTAGCTTAGCTCATAGCTGCTGAAGACACAACTCAATGTGTTCTATTATGCCTGTGTTATGTATCAGGTACTATGTTCACTCTGTCCACTGCAGGAATTTCAGTCCACTCCAAAAGACAGATACAATGACTCCTATATATACTGGGTGAACTAACTTATCTCAGCAATTACCATGTGCAAATCATTAGGTACATTAACATATATTGCTGAGCCACTGAAGAGCCACACAGAGATGAATAGACAGGTCAGAGATGTCAGGTAACTTCCCATGGATACACATTAAGTCGGTCCTGACATGAACACTCTAGCATAATTTCTAAGTCTACTTTTTCACTACACCTTGCTCCTTTAACAGAGTACTTAAACAGGACAAACAAGTAGCTGTGGGTGTACAAGAATGTTTATACCTACCTGACTGTGGTACTGATAAAGCCTTGGTGTAGAAGTTGTAAGTGGAGCTGGGCTTTGAAAAATGCGTTTAATCTCTAAAGGAGGGTGTGTTCTTAAGTGAGTAACATGCTTACTTCCACCACTTGCCAGTATTTCATATTCATCCTTGTGTTCCTCCATGCAACAAAACCAATCAACTCAGTCCAGGCACTATGTTAGGCATTAGCAGTTAGATACAACCCCTAGAGAACAAGACATAGTCCCTGCCCTCATAGACCTTAACATATGTGAAACAGGCATTAAGCAGGGGTGGTGGAGTGAATTACATGGTATGGCTTTTCTAGCCATAGCCTTTGTAACTTCCACTTTGCCGAGATCAACCAAGTAGCTGCTTGTTAAAGTCACCTACCTGGGATAGCACGGAGTAATCTAGGGAAGTTCGTTCTCTCAGGTGTGTAGAACTCTGATGTTGGGATTGGTTGGTTTTGCCACTCTACAAGGCTCAACATGAGCCCTCCTAGAGGCAGAAGGAATCACTACTGGCTGAGAGACATGCTGCTAAGAGGCTGAGACTGCTGGCTGACAGAGACTGCACGCGTTCCTGAACTTGAATTGCAGTCTGTTGCTTCCCCAATAAACCCCATAATCTGTGAGTTCTATGTGGCCACCGCAGCGAATTATAAAACCCAGCAGGGAGGTGGTGTGTGTGGTGAGAGGGATGGTTGGTGTCAAGGCTGGCAAGAGGGCTGGAGGGTGGCATCATGTCTGGCCTCACAGCTGCTGAAGGCCTTCGGTTGCTGATGGTGATTCTGTCTTCCTCTTGTGGAGTTAGAGGAGGTCAGAAGATGCCACCTCTGTGCCCATTTAGCAGCAGGTAATTAAAACAAACAAACAAACAAAAAAACCACCACCCCAAATTGACTGCCATTGATTCTATTCCAACTCACAGAGACTGCCTTTGGGTTTCCGAGGCAGTGAATCTTTATGGTAGTAGATTGCCCAGTCTTCCACGGAGTGGCTGGCGGGTTTGAACCACTGATCTTCAAGTTAGCAGTCAAATGCCTTAGGCACTACACTACCAGAGCAAGCAGGTAATTAAGAGGTACGCTAAGTGTTACAAAGAGGGACAAGGACAGGACGCTAACCTGAAGGAGCTCAGGGTGAGCCCTCTGAAGAAGTGATGAAAACTCATTAGGAGTTAACAAGGAAAAGTTGTTGGAGCTGTAAGGGAGAAGAGAACCAGGAGGATGGAAAACATATGCCAAGGCCATGAAAGAAAACAGTACATTCAGGGACCCAGGAGCAGAGAACAGTGACTGGAGGGGCCAGCATGGACCAGATCACAAAGGGCCCTGTGTGCATACATTTGGGACTTAATCCTAAAGCAATTAGAAGCTACAACCTCTTATTCACAAAATTCTACCCCCACAGCCAGGAGAAGTCACTTCATTTTTTTTTCTTGCCCTGCTTATTAAAAATTTTTATTATAGTAAAATATATATAGCATTTTTTTCCATTTTAACTATTTTTAAGTATACAATTCAGTGATATTACATTCACATTATACAGCCATTACTATTTCTAAAAGTTTTTCATCACCCCAAACAAAACTCAGTATCCTTTAAGCAGTAACTCCCATCCCCCCAAACCCCTGCTAACCACTAATGATCTATTTTCTCTGCGATTGTGCCTACTCTGTTGTGTGCTGTCAAGCTGATTTTGATTCACAGTGACACCATATGAGGGTAGAGCCCCCACAGGGTTTCCTAGGCTGAAATCTTCACAGGAGCAGATCACGTCCTTTCTCCCATGGAACAGCTGGGTGGGTTCCAACAGCTGACGAGTTAGTAGTGAGTGCTCACCTAGACTGCCACCAGGACTCCTCTGCCTACTCTAGATAGCTCATGTAAGTAGGATCATGCTGTATTTGTTCTTTTGTGTCTGACTTCTCTCACTCAGAATGTTTTCAAGTTTTACCCATGTTGTAGCACGGGACAGAACTTCTTCCTACGGCTGAACACACAGGCCACGTTTTGTTCATCCATTCATCTTTTGAAGGATACCTGGGCTGTTTCCACATTCTGGCTGTTGTGAATAGTGCTGCCACGAACACTGGTATACTCTTAGCCGTTTATGCTCCTGCTTTAAATCTGTTGGGTGTGTACCTAGTATCGCTGGGTCATATGGTAATTCTATGTTTAACTTTATTTTTTCCAGAAATAATCTCATTTTAACATCTATCTAAGCTTATAAGATAACTGGTCTGAATTCAATTTCCCTGGCCTGCACTAGCTGCTGCAGGGTCCTACAGGTTTGAGTCCCGGAGGAATATGGAGGAATGAGCTGCTTTCTCCCCAAACTCCTAACCCCTCACCGCTCCAACGTTACTGTAAATACGTCCTTAGGTGGGAACACAGAGAGCCTGGGAAGAACAGACCAGTGAAGCTCGGTGAATCACTGAACCATTAGTTCAATCATACCATTGTCAGCTACAATTTATCTACATTGTCCTTCCTACACCTCAGGGTAACCACCTTCTCCCTTCCTCAGTGTGTTAAGTGTATTAGCTCTCAGGAAAAGGCTGCGAGGGGCCCAAGGCTTTTCCACCTCTCTTCCTCCCTCTGTTGCTGGCCCCATCACACAAAGAATCAGAACATTCCTTGTTAAATTCCATGAGTCAGGAAAGGGTGGAAATCCTGTTAACATTCTTTCCTTAAAAGTAGTAAAGTTAAACCATCTAATACACTGGCTACCTAACTGAAATGGACAATACAGCTTCATTATTGATGTTAGTTGCCATCAAGTCAACTCGCACTCACGCCCCCTCCCCCACAGAGTGAAACACTGCCTGGTCCTGCGCCACCTTCCCGATCACCAGTGTGCTCGGGTCCACAGTGCCAGCCACAGCATCGAGAATGTGCTCACCTTCAATCACTACATTAGATACTATTTTGTTGGGATCTACAGTTTTCATTGGCTAATTTTTTTAAGTAGATCACCAGGCCTTTCTTCCTGGTCTTAGTCTGAAAGCGCTGCTGAAATCTGTCCACTATGGGTGACTCTGCTGGTCTGTGCAATTACCAGTGGTATAGCTTTGCATTATAGCAACACACAAGCCGTGACAAACTGACAGGTGCCTGAGGCAACAGAAAAGAATGGAGAAATAAAAACACAAATCACTGATAGTAAAATAGTTTTATTTAGTTTCTTATTTTTAAAAAAGGTAGCATTTCACATATAAATTTAGAGTTCAAGATTACAGTGTGTATTTGCCAAAAGGAACATCCCTGAAGGAGGGACAGACTGCGAGCTCAGCAAGTGAGCGCAGGGAAGCACACTCCACGGGGAGCTGAAGAGGTTCTTTCTGTGAAACTTCCCCGTGGCACTTCCCTATCCCTCAGCCCTGACACCAGGGTTTCTGGCTTGTAAGAAAACCCACTCCCAACACTTTGGGGCAATAGCTCTTAGCTCAGTAAATAAGGGAACATCTCTAGGAGTAAAAGCACAAATATCAATGATCCAGCTTTCCCACAATCATTACTCATCTGAAGCAACAATATGACAGGTGGAGTTTTTATAATTCAAAAGTTCTTTTAAGGAGGGCTAAAGAACACAAAATTCATTCAGAGGGAATTTATATAATTAATTGAGCAGAAAGGAAAAAAAAAAATGATTCTCTCTACATTACAGATGGCTCTGAAGTATAAGGCCCAGGAAAAAGACCCGTTTGAATCTGGGACTTCCCTCCTTTCCCAAAGTCAGTGTTTGGCACAATCCACAGGCTGTCACGAGGCTGATGGGCTGTCACGCAGCTGGAAGCTTCCCTGCGGTGGTCCCATGGCTTCAGTGGCATCATCAGCGTGTACACAAGAAGTGTCCTAACAAGCTGCACCAACTCAGGCCTAACTACAGGGCGCCCTCTTTCAGGCAAGTTAATCTTACAGAAAAATGTCCAGATGAAATAGGTCTCCCATAGCCACAAGCCAGCTCTGCCACCCTCTCATGGAAAATTAAGTCCACTGGCTACCCAGGGAAGGTCAAAGTTGGAAAAATAACTTTGATTTCAGCATGTCAGGGCCACGAGGGAAAACAGAGATGACCAAGGGTGCTTTCTGTTCTTTGTCTCACACTACGTGGGCTCCTGATGAACCACCTTGAGAAGAACCATCAGTGTGCCAGTAACCATGGCAGCCCTAGGATTTGGCCTTTAGGTAGAAGTGTAGGGGCAAGTGAACTCACCCCAAATCCAGTTTTAAAAAGAATCATTTCCTGCAGTTATGATATAACACTGTGCAGTGAGGGGCTGGGAACTGTACACTCCGCTCATTCTGGTGAAAGCCCCGCCCACTCCTGGTCAGCCAGAGCTGAGAGGGGGCCGTGGAAGGAGGCATCTGTAGCTAAAAACCAGGCACCTTAAGTCACACGTGGCCTGGGGCAGTGATGTGGACAGTCATCACCCCAATGGGAAGGAATGCCGGGTCCCAGAGCTGTGGTTCAGAGCAAAGGCTCCATCGCACCCAAAGCTTCCAATCAAGCCCTCCTGAGCCTACCAATGCGGTGAACTTGTGATTATGAATCATTACACCGAGTCTCTGGTTGGGTGAGAAGGTACACGCCCCAGGAGACCACCAACCCGACAGGAAAACAGAAAGGTGCAAGTCTTATCAAGTAAATGGTTGCTCCAAGTGGAAGATCATTTCCTGGGGAACTTCAGAGGCCTAGATGCTAATCACATAGATGAATGCTGGCCCGAGAGCCCAGAACGAGAGCCTGGGGTGCAATCAGGCTTCTTTGCACTTACCACCTCGTGGCCACCTTCCCGCTGGCCTCTCTCATTTCTAGCATGGCTGCGCATACATTTCCCCAGGGACCAATGTAAACATTATTCAATAGATCTCAGCTTAGAAAAACACAGCTTGTTATGTAGTTAGTGTTTGACATTCCAGTGCAGGCAGTATCGTAGCATCAGACATTCCCTCATTCATGAGTACCAGTTTGGAAAGAACACAAGAAATACTTGATAAAACTGCAGCTGAAAAGACCCTCTGAGTGCCAGACAGCTGGCTCTATGTCGCACTGAGTCAATAAACGAGGATAATCACAGGAGAGGCAGAACAGATAGCACAAGTTCTCTAAGTCTGAAGAGTCGGTATAACCATTGTTCCCCCTGAACCCCATGGGACACATCTTGATATGGGAGGTCATTTCCACCTCTTGCATCAACCCGTGCTCTCCTTGTTTTGGATGGGGCTCTCTCCAGAGGGTTCGTGAGCTTCCTTAGAGAGGAGAGAGCTTTCTCTTCCAGTCCTAACATCTGAATATTTCAAAGCACAAGAGGAGTCCACAAACATGCTAGGGATGCTGCTGCCAAAATAGATCTTACTGTTGGAAGCAATGGCCTGGTACTTTTTGAGCTCCAGATACTCCGGGGTCAGTTTGTGCTGCGTAAGGGCAAACAAGACACAGGCATCAGGACATCTCTGGGCGCAGTCAGCTCTTTGTCTACATTCATTTTCTCTCCACTGTTCTTCACTCTGAACTGCTGCCAAGGACACTGTCTCACTTTGCAGTGTGGCTATCACATTAACAGCCATGTTCCAGACTTGAAGCTCCTTTAACAAACTCCTGTCCTAGTGAGGATAAGCTATTAACTTCTTAATAGAAGGATGTAATGGCTAATTGGGGAAGGGAGGGATTTGGGAATGATTAATGATAATAACTAACATTTCTATAGGGTCAATAAAGTCCACTCCCATCTCATCTAGCTGAATACAGCCTGGAATGTGACTGGAATTTTTGATTCAGAGAAAGGTGGGCAGGTTAACAGATGGGAGTGGAAGAGCTTCAAAGGAAAAGGCTATGATTTATTTTAGAGTAATCTAAATGAATAAATAAAAACTCTTCTTCTCAAAGTCCGGTCCACTTTCCAATTTCCTTTTAACATGAGCGAGCCAATGAATAACCTTTTAATTCCCTGGACTCCTAACTTTATAATCAGCCATCTTGATTCTATTTTCCTGTTTTTCTTGACTAAACTCTAGAACTGGAAAAGGTCTCAAGAAATCACCTTGTCTGGCCTCGTGCCTTTATTCAGAAGCTGCATGTTTAAACTGCTTGTGACAGGCTGATGTTTGTCAACCACCTTCCCACAGATCTCCCTGTCACCTACTGCAGTGTTTTGTTTTAATCATGGTGCTATGACCCGGCCAACCAAAATCTCTCTAAGTTTGATTAAAACTCATTTCTAACGTTGTCTGGAATAGACATGCCTCCAAAAGGCTCTGAGAACTTTCCTGAGGATCCTCCCCTGCCCTTGAGCCCCAGGCAAACGACCACGTTGTCCTTCACAGTCCCAACCTTTCATTTTCTACATTCCAGCATCTTTGATGCCCTGCTGGATCTATATCCCTCTCCAGCTGATCCACAGCTGCTGTCAAAACACTGTAACCAAATCTGGTCACAATACATACACAAATTACTTCTGAAAGCCTTTTTAATACAGGTTGATACCTGAGTAGCATTTTTCAAAATGGCATAGGTTGACTTCAATGGCAGGGTCTTAGTCAAGTGTTTCCTTCCTGCCTTCATCCTGACTAAAGTCCATTCTGTTTCTAAAAGGCTGTACCTTCCACCATGCTTATTTCTAAATTTATCCGTGTTTTCAAAGTACTGACAACTCTCATTCTGTCTACCTACCACGTCTGATCATTTCTTCTGAATACAGGTTACGCTACTCTTTCTAAAATGAAAGCATTCAAACTCTGTCTTATACCTTATATCTTGACTCTAAGCCTTCACACTGCATTGTACAGGTTAGCAACTACTATCTCAACCTCTTCTCTGTTCCAAGCTACTCTACAAATAATCACTTATAATCTTGCTCATATCTTTTCTTTCTCAGAACCTTGTAGGGGTCGTAGCTGCCTCTTAATTAAATGACCTGTTCACTAGGTCCGTACTCTACAGTCAACCTACCCTAGCACTCACACCTACATTGTCTGCCCATCAGCCTACCTCCCTCAAGTTACCACACATTCCTTTCCTTGTGCCCAGAACTGTTTTCTATCCTATAAATAAGAAAGCAGTTCTCAAATGGGGGCAGTTGGTAATGTGTATGAGAAGTGGGTGGAGTTTGGTGGCTAAAATAATTGGTAAGCATTACTGATATTTAGTGGGCAATCACCAGGGATATAAAATATCCCGCAATGAGAGAGTCATCAACAATGAAGAAGAACCTCACCCCAAAATGCCAAGAATGTCTCTGATATGAGAAACACTGCTCTAGGTGAACTTAACACCTATCAAAAAAACCCAATTCAAACCAAACCCACCTTATCTGAGAAGCAAGTCTAGTCACTGCAGGTGAAAACCCTCAACTTCACTGATTACTGAGACCTTACATAGCGGGTACGAATGAATGAATTCCTGGCATTTCATCTCTGTTTCTGTCTGTCTGCCTTTTTCTTAGTGCCCCGCTATTAAAAGTAGCTATAGAGTCCCCAACCTGGTGGATGTGTAGTACATCTTGCTAAATGATGGGCTGTTAACTGACTGGAGGATGTGATGGTCACCACTTCCTCGACATCAGATAAAATCACTCCATCATATTAAAACCAAACCCACTGCTATCAAGTTGGCTCTGACCTACAGTGACCCTATGGGACAGAGCAGAAATGCCCCAGGGGGTTTCCAAGGCTGAAAATCGTTATGGAAGTAGACGGCCTTATCTTTCTCCCACAGTTGGCTCGGGGAGTTTGAACTGCCAACTGTTTGTTTAGCAGATGAATGCTTTAAGTCCTGTGCCCCCAAAAAGGGAAAGCAAACTCCCAAACCATACAACTAGGAAAGCGGCAGAGAGCCAGTCACCTTGTTTGAGGTGGCGTATTTATGTGCAGCGTAAAACTCAGCATCTGCTTTCGCCTTCTCTCGGGCCAAGAACGCAGCATCTAGCAAACAAGACAGACAGGGTGTTTAAAGCCACGCAAAGTGCCGATCCAGCCCCTCAGCTGGGTAGTAGTTCAGACTGCACCTTGGGTAGGGCTCCCTTTCTCCACTGCCTAATAATTCAATTTCTTCCTTTGCCTCATAAATTTACAACAAAATGAACAGTTTTCCATCCCAGCACCGAGACAGCTCTTCCTCAAAGGGGAATACTCCTGTTGGCTCATTTCAGCCCACTGCGTTCTGCACCCAAACCTGCTCCTTCTTTCCTCCTCCTCTACTCTCCATCCAGGCCCCAGGCTTCAAGAACAACTAAGTGCAGACGCAGACCTTCTGCTCTACCCACTGCACTGTCCCCAGCCATTCAGGATCTGAGTGGGAATCAGTGAAGGAGAGAGGCAGGAAGCAGCAGTACACAAGCAGAGGGGCTCACGCTTGGCCTCCAAGACCCCTTGTGAGCTAAGAGCACTCCACCGTACGAACTCAAGTATTCACGCCCCTCCATGAAAACTGAGCCTTCTTCCCCCAGCCCCACCAGCTCATTATTTTTGTTGATAGCTGGGAAAGAAACTGGTGGTAAGCTTTATAATCTTGTGCATTCTTTACAACTGATTATGGGTAATTCTCAATACTTTGCCTGGAAATAAAGTATCAGCTAATAAGCTCCAATTTAATAAAAAAAAAATGCTGAATTATCCACAATTACAAACCAAACCAATAGACAGATATATAACAAAAATAGTTTTTTTTTTTTTCTTCTTTTCGGTCTAGAGTATCAGGCCAGCCACTTTTTCCAGACCAGATTACTCTCTGCTATGGCCTTGCCACCCACCACAAACAAGAACCCACCTCCCCAGGTAGAGCAACAGCTCAGGACTGTCCCAGCCTCAGACCCTCCCTGCTGTACCTTCAATCTCAGAAATGCGCTTTTCCGTTTCTTTCTCCATCACCTTCTGCTGAAATCGAATTTTTGCCACTTGTGCAATCTTCTCTGCTTCTATAATTATACAACAAAAGAGGATACATTCAAATGCATTTCTCTTGTTCCTATGGACTTAGAACCGGCAGCACACAGTCCCACATTTAATTATGTAAGATTATAAGGGCTAATTGTTTCACGAAGTTTTATCTAACCAGACTGTAAACAACTCATGGGAAAAAAGGAAATTTATTTTCTATGTCACTGCTCTATTTTGACAGTACTAATTTTGTGGGAAGAGGACAAACAAAAAGTAACAGTTCCAGTACCTCATAGGACAATATAGCAATGGTCCACAAGTTAATGGGAAAAAAAGATACTTTATAAAAGTACCACAGAACAAAAACAGAGCAACATAAATGCATGGCGGCACAGGACAATTATATAAGGTGGCAGGAGAAAGTATGAATAAGGAAGGTAAGTTAAACCAAGGAAGGCCTCTGGAAGACATCTTAAAGGAAACAGTGGACAGGATCTGGGAGGACATGCCAAAAAGCATACACAAAGATGAGAAGGCATGAATGAGCAGGTCACAGTAGAGAGATGATTAGGGGCCACCTGATAAGACAGCAGAAAAGACTGGGTAAGAGGGTAACAGGACTCCTATCTTGAATGACAGGCTAAGGAGCTCGGTGTTGATATAATCAGGATGAACTGTTAAATTACCATCACGGTAAGGACAGGATAAAAATAATATTCGAGGAAGATTATTCTGACTGCTGCAGAAGATAAAACAGAAAGCAGAATAATTCACCCGAGAGTGTGAAAACCAACGCTGGGAGTGAACCTGTCCACTGCAGCAGGCAACACAGGCAGGAGAAGCTAAACACCCCAAGTGAACCTCCGGCTAAACCAGAGGACTCTCATTACACTTTACATTCAATCACTGCAATTCTTAAGTAACAGTCTAAATTTTCCTTTGTAGCCAAAGAAGGAAGGTTGGGCAATCCTACTTCCATAGTGATACTGCCTCGGAAACCCAAGGAGGGGTCGCTATGAGTCCGGGCTGACTCAACGGCACATAACAACAACAACAACAACAGCCAAAGAAGGTAAGTATTTCAACATACTTTATCTCTCACCCCTCAGGGAAGTGCATTATAAAAAGAAAAACTCTGAAGTGGGTTATCTTTCTCCTTCCAGAAGACAATAACCTTTACCAAACACTCCAAGGAAGACTTGCTTATTTCTCCATCAGAGTAAAATCAATCCACATCATATTATCCTAAAAAACGATCTACTATATTCACAGGGGCTTCAAACTTAACTATAAACAGAAACTCAAGATAAACTTGAATTGAAAGGCGAGGGATTTGGAGCACGCAGCTAGAATCCAGGGGACGCGATCTTACCACAGAACCACGAGGTAATCCCGTTCACCACTGCTCTGTGGTGTGTGGGTGTGAGCCAATAAAGAGCATGATGAGACTCTAATTCTACACAGTCAGCTAGGCTAGTGAGAAAATCCCTCAGCTACCAACACTTGAAAATGCTAAACACATAACTTTGTGTTTAATTGCTTGGCTGAATTCCTAAGAAAGAATGGGAGATAGTCAAGGGATGTAAATAAAGGGAGAGCTGAAAGCCTGCATGATGGCAGCACTGGGGGTACTTAATGGACAACTAAGAGACAGAGACGTGGGGTACAGCCCACGTGGGGGCCAGGAGAGGAGGCCTTGAGATGCTGGCCCTGAGCCTCCTGCACAAAGCTGACACCTGTGATGGCTACAACCCCAGTGAAAAGGGGACTGGAAAATCGTGCCTACCAGCCCAGCGAGCAGCACCGCCATACATCAAAGGAAATTGACGTGCACTCAGAAAAAAATCTTAAAAGCAGAAAGGCAGACCGATTACTCAAAAAGGACAATGAGACCTTTGACAGCCTATTTCTAAACAGCTACAAGAAGTCAAACAAAAATGAAATAATATTGTTAGAGTGACAAGGAAAAAAAAGCTTCATTTGATTTAGAACTGTAAGCTAAATTATATTCAAGAATGAGACAGAATATAAAAAACAGTTGAGACCAAGAAAGAACTAAACAAATTGACTACCCCTTAGCCTTCGTTGGAAAAACTAGCAAAGAGAAAAAAAAAGGGGGGGGGGGGTTGCAAGAAGCAATGGAGAAGAAAAAATTACTAAAGAAATACTAAGAAAAAATACACATGTAAATCAAAATAAATGTTTACTGTACAAATCAATGACAGTGATGGTTATACTTAATGGGGGGAATAAAAGCAACATGAAACTAAAATACTAGGCAATAATATGTAAGCCTGGGACAGTGATAAATATTCTAAAGTACTGCTCAAGAAGAGGGCGGAGAGATTGGATTAACGATTAACTTTAGTTGTTGCCAAGTCAGGTATGCTTGTTAATATTTTATAGGTAATGACTAGTTATACATTTGAGAAACAATATACAATTTCTAATCAAGTAAAAACAAGAAAGTAATTCAGAAAATTAAATCATTTTTATGCTAGTCAAAAAGCGGGGGGCAGGGGGCAGAGAAAAGAAATGCAGGGTAACAGCACAAAATTAAATGATACAAACAAATCCAAACATAGCAGTAATCACAATAAATATAAAAAGACTAAACTCACCAGTTAAAAGACAGATTCTCACATTGGATAAGAGAACAAAATCCAGCTATATGCTGTTTACAAGAGACACACCTAAAACACAATGACACAGAAAAGTTGAAAGTGAAAGAATGGGAAAAGATACACCAGGAAAATAACTAACCCAGAGGAATCTGGCAAAACTGTGTAATCACTGGACACAACAGACCTTAACCCAAATAACATGCTGGGGGATAAAGTGGGCTACTATATCACAGAAGCCATTCTCCAGGGAGAGACAATCACCTTGAACCTGAAACTCTTAATGAGACACCCCAAATACATGAGAGAAAAAAAAAAAGCAAGAGGTCAACAAATTCATGGTCCTAGTGGGATTTTTTAAGACATCTCTCGCAGAGATTGATAGCTCAAGACAAAAATTAGAAGAATATTACACAAGTCAAATAAGCCTGACCTAATGGATAGAGAAATCTATACTAAGCATTCAATCTTTTCAAGGACACAAAGAGCACTTATAAAAAATGACCATGTGCAGTAGGCTATACTGCAAATGTCAATAAATACTTAAGAATCCATATAACAGATCATATTCTCTGACCACAATTTAATAAAACTGGAAATCAACAATAAAAAGGTAGCCACTCGGATGCATGCAACCAGAAAATGAAAAATATACTATTAGTAATTCATGGGTTAAAGAAAATATCATAATGGAAAAAACTTTTAGAAAGAATGAAAACTGAATACCAATAAATAATCCGTATTTCAAAACTTGTGAGACATACCTAAAGCAGTACTTAGAAGATAAGTTATAATCTTAAATTTTCCATTAGAAAAGACTGAAAACGAATGATTTAAATGTCTAACGCAAGCAATTAGAAAAGAACCAGAGAAAAAAAAAAATAAGGATGAATAACGTAATTGAAAAGAAAAGTCTCAACAGAACAAACAAAAGCAAAAATCAATTCTCTAAAAAGATACATAAGATAGCTCTCTAGTAAAAGTGATCCAACAAAAGAGAAGGCACTAATAAACAATATTAGAAATAAAAAGGGTTATCCAGATATGGTAGAGGGTTTCAAAAATCATTAGAGAATATTATAAATAAATTTGTGTCCCCAAATTAAAAATATCATAAAATAGACAATTTTCTAGAAAAATATAATTATCAAAATGGACTTCAAAAACAAAATAACAACTGAATAGACCTACAACCATTAAAGAAATTAAATCAGTAGATTAAATATTACCACAAGAAATAAAAAAAGCAAAACCTCCACTAGATGAAGATGATTTTACAAATGAGTCCAAATCTGCAGAGAAGACAAAACATATCTTATGTAAAATGTCCTACAACTTAGAGCCAGCTACCCAGAGCGACCGAGTAGTTGAACCTGCAGGCTTGGGACCATAGTCACAGGGTACATCAAGCTCAATTGGCATAACATACTATACAAAACATTGTTCCACCTCCTACTTTG
>NW_006921651.1:6828280-6839824 GCF_000298275.1 Orycteropus afer afer | reverse complement strand
GTTGCATTGTGGTAAATTGTGGTCAATGACATGAGACAAAGTATATGTGAACTGCTGTATGGAAAGTGAATTTGCTCTGTAAATCTTCACCCAAATCAAAATTAAAAAAAAAAAAAAAAGCCAGCTGTAAAATTCAACATGGGTTCTACACTCATGTCAAGACTTTAATGTGGAGTTAAGTCCCCACATTTAATTTGCTTTATTGACACCTACCAGGTGCCTCCAATTTTAGACTCTCATAGAGATCCTTCAGTGAATTCCAAAGGTAAATGTTTACAGTTCCTAGGGTCCAAAAGCTCATGAATCAATGGACAAAAAATATTGTTTTAAAAGTAATTGTAATGCCAAAATCAAGCATTAGTGTCTTTAATATATAAAGTGCTCTTGCAAATAAACAGAAAGGCGACAAGCAAATTATTAAAACCAGTATGAGCTGCCAAAAAAAAAACATAGCCGAATGATTTATCCCAGGAATGCAAAGATGATTCAATAACAGAAAATCTATTAATATAATTTATCATGATAACAGTTTTAAAAAGAAACACCATATTGTCATCTCAGCCATGAAGAAAAAAATTCTAAAAGTTTTAACAGCCATTCATGATAAAAACTGTTGGCAAGCAAAAAAAGGGAGGAGGTGGAGCTAAGATGGTGAACTAGTTAGACACTCCAAGCTATCCCACTATAAGATCCAAGAAACTAAATGAAAGAGATACAGATGATAATCCCAGAACCCTAAACTTCAAACAAAAGGGCAAAGAGGTAGATCAAACACCAACTGAAAGAAGAAATTGAGTAAAAGCAGCAAGGAGAGATACAGAGCAGAGATGCCTTCCCAGCTGGCCTGGCACGACGCAGCCATTTAGAGTCATAGGGAGGCAATTTCACAGAATCCTCAATAAAACAGAGACACAGTGTAGACAAATCCAGAGTGAAGCAAGGTGAGCAAAACACAAACTAGATCTAAGGAAAGGGAATGCGAGAAGGCAGTCAAGAACTGGAGAGATTAAAGCAACCAGTAAACAGGTATAGAACCACTCATCAGCTGTGGTTCCTGTTGATTTGGGTTGGTGACTTACACAATGGGGAACCCCACATATGGGATGGCAGCTGGAGACACTGGACTCTGGAAGCCCCCTCACCCTGGCACTAAGTCGGGGCAGAAACCAGACACGTGGCTGCACTTGCCAAGAAGTGTGCTGGCACCCAGGCTGGTGACTAGAGAACTGTGTTCTCCTTGCTTACCCCGTCCACCCACCTGGCAGCCAGTGATGCTCCCCATGGCCCCTCCATCACTTGGTGGTCTGCCCAACCCAGCCTGCCTCCCTGACCCAGTGCTCCACAGAACATTCTGGCAAATACCCACCATCTCTGTAATTAGCAAGGCAAGCTCTCACAGGTCACATACTGCAAGCCTGTTGCCTCTGTAGTTGGTAGTAAGCACTCCCATAGATTGGGCACTGCATTCTCACCACCTCATGGTCAGCAGTGAGCACTTGTGCCTGCTGCGTGTCACTTTCTTTTTTTTTTTCTTTTATTCCGTTTCTCCTGTTTTTCTCTCCCCTCCCTTTTTTTCAGCGGAAAGCAGTGACTACATTCACACTACTCAGCCACACCTGCCACACCCAATAGGTGAGTGCCACACCCACTCCAGCACCACTGGAATGACAACAGACAGTGGCCAACACCTACTCAACCCATGCTCAGCTGCTTTACACACCAGCAAATAGAGACCCACACCCACACTCCCATAAAGACGAAGAACTGAATCAATGGAAGACAGAATCCATGAAAACCTTCCTCTTATCATAAAAGATGAGAAGATATTCATTCAAGAAGCTCAATGAACATCAAATAGCATAGACCCCAAAAGAAAACACCAATACATACCATAACCAAACTTTCCAAAACCAAAGACAAAGAAAGAATCTCAAGAGTAGCTTGGGAAAAATGGAATGATACTTATAAAGGAGAATCAACAAGCCTAAACTCTGATTTCTCAGCAGAAACCAGGCAGGCAATAAGGCAATGGGATGACTTATATAAAACCCTGAAAGAAAAAAATTACCAACCAGGAATTATATATCCAGCAAAATTATCCCTCCATTATGATGGCAAAATTAGTTCATTTTCAAATAAATAGAGACTAAAGGAACTTGTAAGAACCAGATGAGTTTTCAAGAGATGCTAAAGGGAGTCCTTCAGATAGAGAACCAACACTAAACGACAACCTTACATTAAGACATATGAAACATCACCCAGAGAACATCTAAGTCAATTGGCACAACACAGTCCATCTAGACAATGCTCTACATCCTACTTTGGTGAGTAGCAACTGGGGTCTTAAAGCTTGTGAGCAGTCACCTAAGATGCAACTATTGGTCCCTCTCCATCCAGAGCAAAGAAAAGTAAACAAAATCAAAGACTTAAGGAAACAATTAGTCTAAAGGACTAATAGACAACATGAACTTCAGCCTCCACTACTCTGAGACCAGAAGAACTAGATGGTGCCAAGCTATCATGATTGACCTGCTCTGCTCAGGATTGCAATAGAAAGTCCTCGATAGAGAGACAAGAGAAAAAAAAACAAACAACATAGAACAAAATTCAAAATCATTAAAGACACCAGACTCTCTATCAGACTGGTCTGATAGAGACTGGTGGAATCCCTGAGATGGTGCCCCTTAGATACCCCTCAAAAGCTGAACACACCCGTGAAGATCAACATTCAGCCCAATAGACAGGCATATAAAGTGAATAACACCACCAGGGAGAAACGTACTCTTCAGTACAATTAAGCATACGAGACTACAAAGGTAGCATTTGTCCAAAAGGCTCAGAAGGCAGGAAGAGGCAGGAAAGAATGAGGGGAAATCAGGAACCCAAGTAGAAAGTGGGAAGAGTGCTGTTACAACGAGGGGATGGCAAGCAATGTCAAAAAACAAAATGCATATAAACTGTTGAATGGAAAATTAATTTGCTCTATAAACTTTCACACAAAGTACAACAAAAATTTCAAAAGAAATAAATAAAAAGAAATTGGGAGAAGATACTTGCAATGTATAAAAGTTTTTCCCCTTCCAATACTGCACTGAATCATAGCCTGAAGCAGTATAATAATAAGAAATAAAAGATTTAGGATTACAAAGAAAGAAACAGAACTGTCCTTATCTGAATACAATATAATTGCTCACATGGAAAACCCAAAAGTCTGTTAGAAATAAGAGCATTCTCAGCAAGATTGCTAAATAGAAAATCTATAGCATACTAATACAAAAGCTACAACCAATTAGAAAATGTGTTTTTTTAAAAAAGATCCTATTTGTAAGAGCAAAATAACTTAGAGGATATATAAGTTTCTAAAAAATGTTCAAGAAATTTAAGAAGAAAGTTATTAAACTTTTTGAGGAAGACATTCTCATACATGGAGAAATAGAATTATATATAAGACTCAATATCAAAAAGATATAGATTGTCTCCAAATTGTTGTATACATTCAATACAATTCCAATCAAAATCCCAATACAGCATTTTACTCAACTTGAGGAAGTTGATTCTAAGATTTATATGGAAGAATAAAGGACTCAGACTAATCTAAGACTATTTTGGAAATAATTAGGAATAATTAATAATTAACAGGCATAGTTAAGGCGACCCTCACTCTCTCAGATAGCAAGACTTTAGATAAAAGCTATAGTAATTAAAACAAGGTAGTACTAGGGAAGGATAGACCACAAAAAATGGAACAAAACAGAGACCCTAGCAACAGAACAAGTTATATATGGCACCCTGATATATGACAGATGTGGCATTAGAAATAAGAGAGGAAATAATGAACTATTCAGGAAATATTGTAGGAAAATTGGCTTGCCATTTGGAAAAAATAAAACTGAATCTTAATTTCACACTAAACACTAAAATTCCAGATGGATTAAAAACCTAAATACAAAAAGCAAAATTTTAAAACTTTTATAATAAAATTATTACTTTGGGGTAGGGAAAAGAGTTCTTAAACAAGACAGGAAAAGCTAAACCACAATGGAAAAGATGGACTAAATTGATCATCAAAATAAGATATATGTGTATGTCAAAGACACCATAAAGTTCAAAGACAAGCCAGAAATTGGGAAAAGATACTTGCAATGTATAAATGTGGAAAAGGATTAGTATCCAGAAATTATAAAGAGCTACAAATCAATTCTTTTTTTAAAAAAAAAAAAAGCAATCAAATTGTAGGTTAAGGACTTTAAAAGGCAATTAATACATAAAAAAAAGGAAAGCTGAATGGCCAATAAAACAACATGCAACTTTACTGGTAATCAGAGAAATTCAAATTGAAATCACATGACACTGTGCCCATCATCAAACTGGCACAAATTTAAAAGGCTGACAACTCTGAAGGTTGAAGAAGTTGTGCAAAAATGGGAAGTCAAATACAGCAGCACAGAAACTGGCACTCAAACACTGCAAAAGAGGGGGTGAAGAGGGTACCGTCACTACTGCCTTTACAGACATGGCATTTTTCACAAATTGAAGGTCTGCAGTGACCTTGTGTCGAACAAGTCTATGGGGACCATTTTTCTAACAGTATATGCTTACTAATCGTATCTCTGTTCCATTTTGGTCCGTCTCAAAATATTTCAAACTTGTTCATAATGCTATTGTACATTTAATACACTACAGTACATAGCATAAACATAACTTATATGCACTGGTGCAGTGAATTGCTTGATGTGGCCCTTCTAGCCATTGTCTTCCATTCTGTGATGTTTTGTAAATCCCATTATCCATGCCTGTTTGGGGTGGTATGGTAGTTAAGGTCAAGGATCAACTTGGCTGGGCAGCTGGTAGTAGTCATTCCCTATAATGACTGGCAATGACTCTGTGATGGGATTTAGGTTATTTCTGTTGGGGCAACACAGGTGGAATGTTACTTGAGTCCTGCCTTGCTGGAGGGTATAATTCAATCACCACCCTTAGCTTCCCTGAGGGTATACCTACGAATCTCCTGGAAAGATTCACCCTCCTCTTGCTCCGGCTTTGTGTCTTGGTTCATCCTCATCTCACCCCTGGATTTGGGACAGCAGCCGTCATCTGACCTGCTGATCAAGGTTCATCAAACCCTGAGAATTGGGAGGATCCTCCAGACCTACTCATGGACCTGAGACTTGCCAGCCTGCCAGCCTCCACCACTACTACGTGAGACGAACCCTTGGGTGTCTGTGAGTTCTGTGAGGCGTTACAGTAAAATACAGAACCCTAAGACTGGGGAAATTACTGGGAGGAGAAGGAGGAGGAGTTAATGTCTGAAATGATGGAGTGGTATGGTAGATTGGACATCCGGGACATCTGTAACCTCTGCCTCATGGCGACAGGTCTTGTGCTGATCTTTCTGAGAGAAATTGTTCAAGCAACTGGGAAACCAAACAACTTATGTAACCCGTTTGTTACGATATTTGCTTTACTGTAGTGGTCTGGAAGTGAACCCACGACACCTCTGATGTATGCCTGTATGTTGTAAACGTGAAGATGTGCATATCCTATGACCTATGTTATTTCTACTCGGTCCTATTTCTAGATACTCTAATCTCAATTCTACTCTAGAGACCCTAGAGCAATGCTTCTCAAACTACCTGTGGGAAAGGACTCTGTGTGTGTGTGTGTGTGTGTGTATTTCAACCTGTCAGGAACAATTATTTTATACATGATAATAAAATGAATTACTGGAAAAAAGAAATTAAAAAACAGAAAGATAAAAAAATATAAGCCCCAATTTTTTTTATCTGATTCAACAGACATAAAATTAATGTTTAAAAATGCTGTAAGAACTTCTAAAACTCTCATTCTCAATTTTTGTACTTATCTCATTATGGACCAGAAACAAAAAGCTGGTGACAGGGCAGCAATACATACCACATGCTGAATAGCACTACTCTAGGGAAATTCTTACACACTGCACAGGGCAACATAGGTAAGGTTGTTACTGCAGCACTATTTGTAGTAAGGAAAACCTAGAAACTACCTAATTCTTCATCAGTAATTCATCAGAGTAAACTGAGGTTCACTTACTGAATAATATAATACATGGCAGTTAAAACTCAAAAACAATGTTTATTAAAAAGGTAACTTGTAAATAAAAGGTACAGTTTGACATCATTTTTATTATTTAAAATAGGTAAAACAATTCTATAAATTGTTTATGGATATATATTTCTAGTGAAATTATAAAAATATGGAGAGAATGTATATATACCAGATTATGAATGAGTTCCATTCTTACGGTGGTATTTAAGTTGAATTTCTATGTAAGCTGGAACAGTTAGATATGGTCTTATCTAATGTCAGTCAGATGTTTATCTTAGTATGTAGTATACCTTTTGATGCTTAAAAAACATTAAAGGAACACAGCTACCATAAACATCTTTAACATAATAATACAGTAATAATAATACTGTTCTGATGCATGTCACAAAGTAGCACCCACTTGTTATTACTATTTGTATATACCTCAAATTCCCAACAGGCTTTTCAGGGGTTGGCTCATAACTATGGGTTGTACCTAAGCAGGTATTCGTAACCTGGGGACTGCCTGTACATCAGCTTCAGAAAAGAAGCTACTATGACAAGAACGGTCAAGGAATAACACCAGGGAAGGATAAAAAGAAGTCTTCAAACAGATCTATAATTTTTTTTCCTTATGAGAAAATATGACCTGAAGGAAATATATGGCAAAGTGTTAATGCCTTCATTAATATTGTTCATTATGTATGCACTTGTATATTCAAAATATTTAACAAAAAAATATTTAAATATTCAGCATCCTAGGAACAAACAACTGCGGTCTAAAACTATAGTCGAATAGTATTCTGGAGTGTTAGGAAAACCACTGTAATTCAAAATGAGCTGGAAGCAATCCTGTTGTAATATCATCGATGGCAGTATCTACCTATCCACATACAACCAACTGCAAGGTAACAGCAAGGATGCATACTATAATCCTGAGCTCCAGCCAAAAAATTTTCCTGTTCTTAATCATATGAACAAAAATTCTACTGTAGAAAGAGAACAAAGCTGCTGATAAGCCCTACCTACTCTCTTTGTCCTTAAAAAATAACAAGGCAGCCAATAACGTGGCAGAGAGCCAAAGTACTTCATTAAGTATTGGCTTCACCTCCTTTTTAAGGCTTTAGGACTTCTGCATGTGCAAGGAGTTTCAAGAATTCTCCACTAAGTAGGATGCAATCTTATCTGAAGCCTACCAATATTCATCATGAGACTGACTGACCACAGGACAAACTCGTAACACATGTACCTAGAGACATCCATTTCAGAAAGAAATCCAAGTACCTATAACAGCCTTTTTCCTCTCTGTCTCAGCTTCTTTCTCCACAACTTTTTGTTTCTGTGCAGCAATAAGAAGTTTTGTCTTCTCAGCCTCCCTGTGGAACAACATATTATGAAAATTAGGAATGATTCTCTTAGGTGCAGTCATATAGACAATAATTCTGACCCTACAGTGGATCACAAGAACCATTCTACACCAAGAACTTTCTGACCTGTTAAGGTAGGCAAAACAGGTATTCCTCTGTTTTACTTAGTAATGAGTCTAAGGGTAAAAGGTTAAATGATTTGAAGTGACCCAGAGTTAAGTGTAAATTTACTATGTTTGAATTTTAGTCTAATTTTTTCTCTAATTATATCATGGAAAGGTCTCTCATCTGGAAAGAAGAAAGTGTACTATTAACAATTCCCTTGTTGTTAGGCCACCTGCTAGCACCACTGTGCCAACCACTGTGCACCAGTCTCTGGGCAGCTTCAGTTTCTCATGTACAGGGTCTGGTACGCAGAATGAAATGGGTTTTCAGCCACTGGTTCTGGAAGCACAGTGCCTAAGGCACTTGACTGCTAACCAGAAGGCTGGCGGTTCAAATCCACCAGCCACTACTCGGAAGGAAGATGGGGCAATCTACTTCTGTAATGATACTGTCTCGGAAATCCAAGGAGGGGTCACTATGAGTCGGGTCCAACTCGCCAGCACATAACAACAACAAGCTTGCCCCAAGTGGACACTTTATGCAGTGGACCCGTTTACTGTACGGAAGATACAGTTTGGTGGTTGTTTCTAAGTGTGAACTTGGGCCCAATTTAAGATGATTTTTCCAAGAACTTGTACTTTCTAATAACGGAAATGGCTATCACTAAGCATGCACAAAAGACTAGGTGACCACATGGCAGAAATTGTATCAAAAAAGACTATTATCAAGTAAGAGGTTAGACTGAATAATCCCAAAGTGGCTGTTAATTCTGGAATTTCAACAGTCTACAAAATTAGGAAAGATCCACAAATATCTGAAAAGTAACTCCAATAGTTTCCCCAATGCCATTTCCCCCAAAACTCTCCCCCTTTTGCTTCACTAACGTTGATAAACACAAAATACCACTGTGGATACTATGAATTGTGGACAGGGAATACACAGTATTCATTTTTCTATTGCCACAAACTATCATATTTAAAGACTAAAACAACCTAAGCATTCAATAAATATATTTTTTTCAATAAATGGATCAGATCCATGATCTACCCAGCCTGGTACTCTATGCTTTATAGTTTTAAAAGAAGAGTTCTTCTTCTACAGTGAAAATGGAAAATAAAACTCCACATGATAGAAGATCTAGACCTAGGTGTAAAAAAGGACTCAGAAGTCTTATCACCCCACAAAGCAGTATTATTACTACTCCTTGGACCCTCTCTACCTTTACATCTGTTGTATTCTTGACCTCTGCAAAGTTATTTTTCCAGCATCCCATATTTTTCCTTTTAACATATATATTAAATTTCCTAAACGTGTCTTTCTTCTTTTTAGTATGTGTTATAACAGAATAACACTGTCATTTCATCTGCAGAAAGTATTCCCCTAAAAGATACCCTCTAAAACACTTAGAAACTAATTTCATGTCAAGCAAACAACAACTCATTCTCAGGCAGCCCTGGATACCTAAATGAGAAGACCACAAGGAGTCAACTCTGGCAAGCCTTGGCCAGAAACAAACGATAAAGATCCTGGTCTAATTTTAGATACACAATCACATACAATGGAAACCTAGACTTTATACCAACAAGGTGTCTATTCTTACCAATCCGACACAGTAACAAAATGCAAGTACTGTTTTAAACTTAACTCCTTTTCTCCTCTATTAATATTTAATTCAAGGTACTATTCACATCCAAATTATAACTCCTTGGGCTTCCAGCAATAGTTACACAGGAGTAAGCTGCATCCTTAGCCACTCAACTGACACTGAAATGTCAGTATTAGAAAAAGATTTACTAAGAGTCAAACAGGAATTAAAACATGAGAAAAGGTGATACTACTAGAATGAAAGTACAGAAGATATATCCCACCCCAGAGTACAGTATCACACACACAAGTCTCCTCTAGACTGGTGCATTAGTAAGTAGAGAGCCCTAAATAAAAAACTGGGAATCCCATGCATATTACTCACATTAACTCAAAATTTCTTCGTATGGCTTCTGGGATTTTGGGTTTTGTAACACGCACAGCCTAAAAAATAAAAGTGAAAAAGCCAAAGTATATTTGAAAAAAAAAAGAATTTTCAAAATAAGAGAAATGCTCCTTAAATGATGTTGATAAAACAACAACTAAGATATAATATAGCAGGCTACTAACAAGTATGGACCTCACTGGAAAATCTAACTTTCACGCCATCACACCATGAATCAAAGATAAACTGCTTGTTGTTTTCTTAAAAAATGTCTGACTACAGGAAAGACCATACAAACTCCCTGTGGAAAAAGGGTCTTCCCTAGAAAGTATTTTGCGAAGCTCTTCAGTTGGCATCAGCTTCCCTTTTCAAAGTTGAAAGACAAAGAAACAGAAAGAAGGAAGTCAAAGTTCCAAGACACAAATTGTAGAGTTGGAAACAGTCAAAAAACAAAAAACAGCCTAAGTCATTAGATACCATTTAAAACAACGGACAGTAAATCACTTAGTGTTGACTAAATAGCTCAACTACCCAAGCAAAACAAGTAACTTACTTACAATTAAGAGTTTACAACATTCTTTCTTACCAGAATCTTACTCAGATTAAAGTCTACCTGCTTTTTTAGACATTGTTTGCTAGACACTTTGATTATTTTTCTCTCTTAAGCATACCTTCCATGTAATTAAGATTATAACCTGCTTGGAAAATGCTATTTTTCGAAGAAGGACTTGATCCCTCAAAAACTTCTGATTTACTAGTGAAATATTCCCTACCCTTACCTCCACTGCAAATACATACACAGAACACTTTACTGATCTTAAGTTTTAATATCCCCTTGAAGACAAGCAACACAACCTTTAAACTCTATATGTATGAAAGGGAACAGTCAAATCTGTAGTTAATTTTGAGATCGTAACTAAATATAAGAATTAGAGTAGAGTGGATACGAAGCTGAGGCACTGGGGAAAGAATCCATCACATGCTGAGGTGAGGCACGTGAGGCCACAGGAACAGCTCAGTGGAGCTATGCAGTAGGTGACTAACAACTCAGGACCAGCCTTCATGAGAAATACCAGCTTTCACTATGTGACTGCCTGAAACTCAGATGAATTCCAACACCGATGACATGAATGAGAGGGAAGCACTGCCACACTGTGTTTAATGGCCCCATATCTTTTTAACCGTATAAAACTAAGCATAAAACAGGACTGTCTTTTGGAAATCCTATCTTGCTGTGTGAGGCTGAAGGGCACACCACCCCATGTCTGCCAATCTTGGGATGCTTTATGATTTTTGAATACGTGAAAACACAAATACTTGCTACAACAGGAATACTGAGTAAATCACATCACAACAAATTATAAAAAGAAAAATGATAACATCTCCAAAATCAATGGCCAAAATATATATATATATATACATATACATATAGTGAGTGAGTAGAGAAAAGGGGGGGAAAAAAGATGATGAAATGAATATACCAGTTGAAACTGACCCTTGGAATACATACATATATTTTAACCCCAAAACCAGCATTGCCATCAACCCTTTAAATAACATCCAAACCAAACCAACTTCACTGCCGTCAAGCCGATTTCAACTCATAGCAACTCCTCCTTGGGTTTCTGAGGCATTATCATTATCTCTATGGAAGTAGACTGCCCACTCTTCCACAGGAGGGAAAAAAATCATCAAGGATGCCCATTTTCATCACTCTACTCTACTATAGTAGCTGTTCAAGAAGCAAAGTGAGGCATAAATCAGGTGAAGAAAAAAATACTGATGGTTTCTGAGGTTGTTCCTTCAACAACAAACATCTATTGGGTGCCTATTGTTCCAACCACTGTTAGTCTAGGTACTGGGGTCAGAGTAGTGAACAAGGCAAGACTGTTCTTATGGAACTTAAAATCTTAAGAAAAGGATCAGATGATAAAAAACAAGAGCGCAAAATGTCAGTTCTACCCAAAGCAATCTATACATTCAATGCAATCCCAATCCAGATCCCATCAACATTCTTTAGGGATATGGAAAAAATGATCA
>NW_006921651.1:6761719-6826484 GCF_000298275.1 Orycteropus afer afer | reverse complement strand
AAATCTTCACCCAAATCCTAATTAAAAAAAAAAAAAAAAACAAGAGCACAAATAAAAGAATGAAAGCATTTCACATAGTTATGAGCATAATGTGAAGAATTAAAATGGGATTTTAATTGGGGACTGTAAAAGTACCAGGCTGTAGAGGACGAAATTACTATTTTTATTCTGGAATAATTAATATAACTCAACAATGAAAGGAACTCAAATGTGACTGGAGGTGGTGAATTCAACAAAGTTGTAGAGGGAAGACAAATCCACCAAGAATCAATTCTTCAATACTTTAGGGAAAAAAAAAAAAAGACTACATATTCAATAGCACATGAATTTAATTTGAGATTATGAGTTTCTTCCCCACATCAGAAATTCTGGAAGAAACAAAAAGTATGGTATTAGTAAGTAAAACAAAAAACCATGTTCCTAATTGTGAACTGAATATGGCCATTTCAGGTACCTGACATAGCTTGAAAATACCAATAATGAAAACTCATCTGGAGGAATAAGCTGGCAGAAATATCAAAGGCTGCTGTTTCTGAAAAGATGATACAACTTACCAGATTTAAAAAATGAATAAAAAGTCAAATTATTGTACCCATATGGTAATGTATTAAAAATAAGAAGGCTGGTAAATAGACTTGAAGTTCCAAAAATGCATTTCAACTATTTTCAGAAGCAATTTTATAACAAAAGTAACCAAAACAATGGAGATCTTGCCTACTAGTTTAAGAATGTATTATAAGGCCATACTTTTTCATTCAGTAAGTTTTTATAAAGGAATAATTTAAAAGATCCCTTGCTGCTGTGCAGAAAATGAGGTGGGAAGGGCACAGTGAAAGTGGAGAACACAAGATAGGAGGCTGGTGGTGGTGGCTGGTGGAGGTGAAAATGGACAGCTTTGTATAGGTTTTGGTGGCACAGTAGCAGAGGATGGGGACTGATTAGATGGCATGGGGGCGGGTTTCAAAGATGCCTCCCATACTTCCAGATCAGTCTCCTGAGAAGACAGAGGTTATCATTTACCAGTAAAAATGAAAAACAGGAGAGAAACAGATTTGAGCACTCAGTAACTAATAAAAGAGGGGGAACAGAGAAATGAGTGGAACAGCAAAGTCCAGGGAGTCTAGTATACACTGGAATTTAGTAGATAGTACAAATGTCATTTCTAACAACAGAGGAAGGGGAGGATAAATTCTTCAGTAATCACAGTCGCTACCGATAAGGAAGAGGAAATCAGAGTGTTCATTTTCACAATTGACATTAGGATAGACTCCAGACGGATTAAAGATTTAAATCTAAAATCCAACTATAAAAGGAAGTAGAAAAAAATTTATAATTTCCGATTTTATTTACATTTCTATAATAAGGTTCTTATGGCAGCCCAACACAGTAAAACACCACAAAGAAAAAAGAATAAAATCACTATGTGAAAGTTTAAAGCCTCAGAATACTTAGGATGAAAAAACAAAGTGGCAAAAACAAAACAGACGACTGGGAGAAAATATCTTCTATGGATTTGAAAGAATTTTAATAACTAACATATTAAAAAACAGAATATTTAAATCTATGAGAAAAACTGATAAATCACCATCAAAAACCTGAACAACGCAATGAAAAATTCACAACTGAAATACAAACGGCCAACAACTATCCCAGGATATTCAGCTTCACTAAGACAAAACAACAAACAACTGCCGCCAAGGTGAAGACACTCGTGAAGCCCAGAACTGTCTTCCATAAGGTTTTTAACGGCCGACTTTACGGAAGAAGGAGACTGCCAGCGTCTTCTTCAAGGTGCCTCGAGGTGGACTCAGAGCACCAACATTTCGGTGAGCAGATACACATTAACCGTGTGGACCGACCAGGGACTCCTCAACCTCATCAGTCAATACAAAATAACAGTAGATTAATTTTCTCCAAAAGGACTGAGACAAAGAGGGAATGTTGCGTGCATCTGCTAATTACATGGGTATAATCACACAGTCAAATGTGCAGTGACTACAGCTCACTAACACTGCTGATGAGAAAGTATGAGCTGTTGAAATATTTCTGAAAACTCATCTGGCAATATGTATCAGAAGGTCCCCAAAAAGGGATATAAACTTTTTGACTCATCAATTCCACTTTTAGGATTTTATTTAAAAGGTGTATATATAAGCTTGACTATAAAAAATTAGAAAGCATAGAGATTAGTTAAAAGTGATGATTCAACAAATCTGTTATTTAACTCGGAAAGATGTTCATCAATACCGTTAGTGGGGGGAAAAAGCAAGTATGACATGATTTCATTTTGTTTAAAATTTATTTATTTATTTATATCTGCTCCTATACATTAAGAGGACTCTGGAGTAATACAATAAACTGTTAAAGGTGATTATATGGTAAGATGACTGGTGAGGCTCCTTTTGTTCTTCATCCTTTTCCTACTACCAAATTTCTTAATGACATATTATATAACATGTGTATAAAACTAAGCAAAATATACAAAGAACTACAATCAATCAGTGAAAAAGAAAAACAATCCGTCAGAAAAACAGGTAAAGGATATGAACAGTTAACTGACAGAAAAGAATATAAATGACCAGTAAAAATACCAAAAGATGCTCAACCTCATTAGTAATCAAAGAAATGCAAGTCAACAGAGAGAACTTCACATCCACATAGTAAAATGTCTGATTGCTTCAAATGCTGGCGAGGTCATGGGGAACCACATATTTCAAGCAAGAAGCAGATTTGTATATATACTTACAAGGATAATGTCCATTAATAATAAAAAAACACTCCCAGGTGGCATAAATGGTTTGCACTCCACCACTAACCTAAACGCTGGCAGTTCAAGCCAACCCAGTGGTGCCATGAAAGGCGTGGCAGTCCACCTCCCCAAAGACTACAGTCAAGAAAACCTTATGGAGTTCTACTCTGTAACACCTGGGTCACGATGAGTGGGAATCAACTCAGTGGCAATGTGCTAACCCTATAATGTGGCAAGTAACTTCACTGCCAGAGATCTGTCTCAGATAAGCACTTGTGTACATAGACAAGACACATGTCTGGAATGCTCGCTACACTACTGTTTATTAATAGTGAAGAATTACAAAGAGTAAGACAACAGCTAAGTGAGATGAAGTAACGAATTATAAGCAGTTGTTAAAAGGAGTAAGTTAGATCTCTAAGTAATAAACAACCTGGGCAGAATCTAAGAATCTGTGAGTGGCATTCATTTTTTTGAAAACTGGAAAGCTACTCCAGCCATAACTGATTGCATAAGTAATAGGATTTCACAAAGTTAGCACTGGACATTTCAAATGACTCCTTAAGTTTGCTGGCTCTCTCTCAGGTATTCTGAGCGGTAACAGCACATAGCACCAATTAGGCCACAGGAAAAGCCCTGTCCGTCTCCTCAGTCTTATTTATGAGAAGTGTGTGCCCACGATCACTTACAGTGAATGCCCACTCTCAGGAGCAGCAACACTGAGCTTAAAGAACTGAGACACATGTGATGCCTAAGAAACTTTGTCATCAGCTGCAGATAATGCTCTTCATAACAATCAGTGGAGCTCTCACAGCCTCTGAGAAAGGACATCAGAGAAGCCACAGTACTGCGTCTCCGGCAATCAGATGTAGGCAGAACAGTGGCTTTCAAACATCACTGACCATGACTACAGACACAGATGGATTTTACACCGAGACTTGATATTAATATCCATCCCCAAACACTTACCTAAAACAAACAGAAGTTTCCCAAAATGTTTAATCATATTACATGCCAGGTGCTCTGATTTCTTTTCCTATTCTATTCTATTTTACTTAAAATGCTGTCATCACCCCTTCCCACCAATGAATTCCAACCTATAGTCTGAAAAAAATACTAATCCAGAACAGTCAGGGTAGAGCCACTCACCATTCTATCTCCTACTGCCACCCACCATCACCACTACACTCATCTGCTTGCTACCTTGCTTATACTCAGGCCATCCCACCCACTTAAAGTAACTTCCTCATTCCTTTCCCCCCTATAAATCCCATTAATTTCTCCAGACGTACCTAAAAATCTCAACTCAATCACAGTCCTACCCAGTTATACTCTTTTTCTTACCCAGTTATACTTCCTTTTTTTTTTGAGACTTAAAGTCAGAAATGAGAAAGGTATTCTATAAATTACCATATAACTTCAATTAAATAATAGCTGAATAAACAGTCTGATGAAAAGAGGACAAAATTCAGAGCTCTCAAAATTCCTAGAGAACATCCCTAGGAAAGGGGCTTACCTGTATAGTGAGACCTGGAGCCATGACGTTTAAATCTTTCTGCAGAGCTTGCTTCAGGTTTTCATCTATTTGATCTGTTTTTGGAGCCAAGAACAACAGCTCTCATGATACTCATTTTCTTTTTTTAATAGTGAAATAAAATTAATCATTATCAGACCTAAAGTGTCTGTGGCACAATTCTTTTACAGAACTGAAACTGTTAAACTGCTTCAGAGAGGTAGGTAAGTAGGTATACAGATATATTATACACACACACACATATCAATTCTGTTGTTCTTTTGTGTGGGACTGCAGTGTAGTAAATTACTTAGTGTGGCTTTTCTACCCATAAGTCTTTGTAAACTCCAAGATGGGAATTGCTATTAGCAACTGAGGAGATCCTGATTTTAAAGTCGCCCACCTGGGTTATTTCTGTTGGGCATGGCACAATACAATGTTCTGGGAAGTTCCCACTCTCTCTCAAGTGCTTAGAGTTCTGATGCTGTGATTGGCTAGTTTGACCACCCTTCAGGCTCAAAAGGAGGCCTCCTGGAGGCAGAACTCTCTCTGACTGCTGGTTGAGGAAGACGTACTGCTGAAAGAGACACGCGCCCCTGAAAGAGACACGTGCTGCTGGGAAAGAGACGCGAGAGACACACATCGCTGAGTGAGACACCGAGGGACCAACACTGCTGGGAAAGAGACTGTGAGAGACTGTTGGCTGAGGGACGTTGGGCTGGGAGAGAGACTGAGCATTTTTCTTGAACTTGAGTTGTAGCCTGGTGCTTCCCTAATAAACCCCATAATCTGTGAGTTCTGTGTGGCCACTGCAGTGAATTATCAAACCCAGGAGAGAGGTGGTGGGTGCCTTGGGAGGAACGGTTGGTGAAAGGGCTGGAGGGAGGCAGCATGTCTGGCCTTGCAGTAATAGGCCTTGGGTTACTGCTGGTAATCCTGCCTTCCCCTTGTAGGGTTAGAGGAGGTCAACATGTGGCCTCCTTGCTCTTTTTTGCAGGGACAAAGTGTGAGGAATAATCTAATAAAAAAATTTAAGGAAGAAAGATGACAAGCGGCCAGTCTATGTTTATCTAATAATGAAGAATTGGAGCATCTAGGCTTCTAGTATCTTAATTCAGGGCTCTCATGTCCTGATTCTCAGAAAAAAAGCAAATTCCTATCTTCACTTAACCTTTACCCAAATCCCAAATAACTAAATTTCCTTTGCATGTACTTCAACTTATAATCACTTTGGATTTAAAAAGAGGAGAAGAAGTTCTATCAGCCTCAGTGGCATGTTCACATTATTAAAACGGTGACCAGTGATGTGACACATCAGGACAGCTTCTTCATACCCCACCCAAGTATGATAATCAAAGAGGAATCAATTAAGCAGCCTCCTGTCTGTCTCTTAGAAATCCACAAGGAATTCCAGGGGGGAGAAGTGAGCAATCAACAGCAACAACCCATTCCCTGGTCAGAGCTTCTGCTATCATAATGTAAAAGTAACTTGTGCAGAAAAGAGTTAACACAGCAGGCCTGTCTACAAGGCTGCCCCTTGGCTGGCATCTAAGAAACCAGATTTGGGGAGAATTCCCACCACTGCCAGAACTGGTAAGAGTAGTTGAACACCTGTTTTCCTTATAGAATCTGCAATTTTGCTTTGTGACCAGCCCCCAGTAAAAAACTTAGGCAGTGAGTTTCAAATGAGCTTCCCTGGTAGGCAACGCTTCTTAAGTGTTGTCACGATTCAGTGCTGGAGCAATTAAGTGTGTCCTGACAGAACTCTGGGAAGCTTGTGCCTGGTTCCCTCTGGACTTTGTCCCGTGAGCCTTGTCCCTTTGCTGATTTTGCTTTGCATCCAAATAGCCACAAGTATAACTATAGCTGGCTCCTGTCAGTCCTAATAAATCATCAAACCTGGAGCTGGTCTTAAAAAGCCTCCACAAGACGTAATTCCTCACAGCCTTCCAGATTTCCTCAAGTTATCTATTAAATTAGCAGCAAAGCTAATTTCATCTTATCACAGTACAACCAGAAAATAATCTTTAAGTAAATGAAGCATTTGCAATCTCTACCAAGTTATGTATTATGTATTTCAAAAATAATATCCATTCTTAAAATATCTTATCTGACTAACTTATTCAGTCATATGCAATTTTAAACTTAAGACAAAAATAAAATTTAAGACAACTGCTCTAGTATAAGATCAGAAGAAAAGCTCAAACAAATAAGGTTTACTAATATCACAGCATCCATGAACAAGTTGAACAAGATTTCCACTTACCAAACAATTCAATGTAAACTTCTTGAAGTGTGTGGGCACTGCAAAACTGGTTCAGCTCATGGTGGATTTTATTGAAGATTAAGGTCTTGTCATAATCTGCAGTATAGTTCCTCACGATATCAAACACTGAGGGAGAGGTACAATCCATGTTTGATTTACACACAACTGACCCAGGTATCTTCTAATTCAGCCAGGGTAGTAGTTATAGTGAAATAATGTACATGAGGAAAGGCATCAACGAAATAGTAAAAAATAAAACACAACTCACAAACCTTGATTATGTGCCCCATGCTCAAATTTTCCAGATTTTTTTTTTTGTATATGCAATACCAGTAGGCAAACTCTGAATCCCATACTAAGCAAATCAGACATCATTTTGGATGTATCAGGGAACTGCTGAAGTTTTCAAGCAAGTGCACAGCACAAGCAGGTTTGTATTTTAGCAGTCGCATAATCAGATTCATACTCTGGCAGCAACGTGAAACGCATTGAGAGGCATAGATATCAGAAGCAGGCACAGTTTAAGGCAATTACTGCAAAAGTTTGGCTACACAATAAAAAGGACCTGAGCTAACTGAGAAACCAAAATACCAAACCAAACCCAGTGCTGTCAAGTCAATACTGACTCATAGCAACTCTACAGGACAGAGCAAAACTGCCCCACAGAGTTTCCAAGGCTGAAATCTTTATGGAAGCAGACTACACCTTTCTCTTGTGGAGTGGAGTAGCTGGTAAGTTCGAACCACTGACCTTTCAGTTAGCAGTTGAGGTCTTTAACCACTGCACTACCATGGCTCCTTTAAATGAGGAACAATGGTTTTAAATAAAGGGAAGCAGCTACAAAAGACTATTATAAAAAAGGTAGGTTATGGCTGCTTTTAAAAAACATTGTTTGGGCCTACACTATGAAGAACCAGGAATGTAGGAGAATGTATTTAAAAAGACAAATTTTCAGCTTAGTACTGGTACAGTGACAGACATACAGATCAATGGAACCTAATTAAGGAACTGAATTGAGAACCCAGAAGTAAACAAATTCACCTATGAACAACTGATCTTCAACAAAGGAATGGAATCCATTAAATGGGGGAAGAGACAGTCTCTTTAACAATGGTGCTGGCAAAACCGGATATCCATTGCAGAAAGATGAAATGGGACCCAAACCTCACACCATATACATAAACTAACAAGATGGATAAAAGACCTAAATGTAAAACCTAAAACTATAAAGACCATTAAAGAAAAAATAAGGATAAACTTAGGGGCCCTACTACATGGCATAAATACACAATTAAACATATTTCAAAATGCAAAAATAGTAGAACTTAAACTAGATGGCTGGGACCTCCTAAAAATTAAACACTCAGGTGCATCACAAGACTTCTTCAAAAGATTAAAAAGAGAACCTACAGACTGGGTAAAAATTTTTGGCAATGACATATCAGACAAGGGACTGATGTTATAGAAAACTTGAACACCTTGAAACAAAAGACAAACAATCTGATTAAAAAATGGACAAATGACATGAACAGACAGTTCACCAAAAACAACATACAGGTGGCTAACAAACACAAGAAGAAATGCTTGAGATCATTAGCCATTAAAGAGATGCAAATCAAAACAACAATCATCTCACCCTAGCATTAACAGAAAAAGAAAACAATGAATGCTGGCAAGGATGTAGAGAGATTGGAACTCTCGTACACTGCTGGTGGAATTGTAAAATGACACAATAATATGGAAAAGAGTATGGTGCTTCCTTAAAAAGTTGGAAATAGAAATACCATATGATCCAGAATCCCACTAATAGGTATATATTCTAGAAAAATAAGAGCCATGCCACGAATAGATATATGTACACCTATGTTCATCACACCATTAATTACAATAGTAAAAAGATGGAAACAACCTAAGTGCCCTTCAACAGATAAAAGGATAAACTATGGTACATACACACGATGGAATACTATGCAACATTAAAGAATAACAGAATCTGTGAAACACCTCGTAACATGGATGAATCTGGAGGACAGTATGCAGAGCAAGTCAATTACAAAAGGACAAATACTGTATGAGACCATTACTGGAAAAAGTAAGGAAAAGGTTTACACACAGAAAGAAACATTCTGTGATGGCTATCAGGGATGGGGAGAGAAGAGCGGGAAAATCACTAACTAGAGAGTACACATGTATTAACTGAGGTGAAGGGAAAGACAGTGTACAATAAGAGGTAGAACTGCACAGCATGACCAAGGTAAAGTAAGACACTAAGAGGTAACATGAGTAAAAGACAACAAGGGTAAAGACTATCACATACACAGTCCTGCCATAATAGTAATAACAAACAATACCTATAACCAGATACACAGGTAGACACGCAAGCTGAACAGATGTGGGAAGACGAATGGGAGTACAAGAGTCTATATAGGTTTGAGAGAGGACATTTCGATACATGTATTTCTATGTGCCGCCCATATACTCAAGGATACAACAGCATACAGGAGGCAAAGTTCTGAAACTTCTTAGCCACAACCAATACCTTGAGGGAATGAGTCACTGTCTTGGGGAACATCTAGGTCAACCAGCATAACACAGTCCACAAAGACAATGTTCTACATCCTACTATAATAGTGAGCAGTGGCTGGGGTCTTAAAAGCTTGCAAACAGCTGTCTAAGATGCAACTATTGGTCTCTCCTCACCAGGAGAAAAGAAGAGTAAAGAAAATCAAGAATCAAGGAAGTAAACAGTCCAAAGGATGCAAACCACAGCTTCCTCTCTACCTTGAGACCAGAAGAACTAGACAGTGGCCATCTACCATGACCTACTGCCCTGATCAGCATCACAATAAAAGATCCTAGACATAGAAGGAGGGGAAAAAAAATGTAGACCAAAATTCAAAATCATGAAAAAGACCAGATTTACTGGTCTGATAGAGACTGGTGGAAACCCTGCAATTGTGGCCCTTAAACGTCACTCAAGCTTGGAACTGAACTTATCCCTGGAGATCAACTTTCAGCCAAACAACAGACAGATCTATAAAGTGAGTAGACACACCAGGGAGGAATATACTCCTCAATTCAATGAACTGTATGAACTCAAAAGGTCAGCACTGTCCAAAAACAGAGCCTCTGAAGGGCAGTAAAGAAGGATGAATGACAACAGAACCCGAGGAAGTGGGAAGAGTGCTGTTACACCGAGGAGCTTGCAGCCAATGTCACAAAACAAAATGTGCATGAGTTGGAAAACGGACAACTAATTTGCTGTGTAAACTTTCACCCAAACTACAATTAAAAGAATATAATAAAAAATAAACAGAAAGGCAGTTTCTGAAGGCTATGTCAAAGATACCAGGCTAGAAGGGAGAGCAGCTAACATTTACTGGACCAGGCTTTATATTATACAATTTACATATATTAGCACTTAATCTTAATAAAAGTTTTTAATTTTACATATCAGGACACTGAGAACCAGAAGTTTAGAAATGTGCCAAAGGGAATAACTAGCGCATGTCAGACGCTGTGCTCTAGCTACTGTAACCGGCTGCTTTCTGCCTGCAGACCGAAGGACGTGCCTCACTGGCCTCCCACGTGGCATATTCAATGCCACGACTCATTTGCTCCATCATTTTCCATGTGAATTGGTGATCTGATAGTTTCCTATTCACTTCTGGCTAAAGAGCCACCAGTCTCTTCCCTTTTTCTGTTTTTCTCACTGTAATTCATTCCAATGATTTGTGATCAGGTGTGGTGAAATGAAGGAGCTATGGTGGCACTGTGGTTTAGGAATTGGGCTGCTAACCAAAAGACAGGCGGATTGAACCCACCAGCTGCTCCGCAGGAGGAAGATGAGGCAATCTATTTTCGTAAAGACTTACAGCCTAGGAAAACCGACGCGAGTCCCTACAAGTCGAATTGACTCAATGGCAGTGGGTTTGGTCTGGTGGTGAAACGAGCTCCTTTATGTGGCCTTTTTCCTTGGTTCTTCGGAAAAACAGCTTGAGAGATTTTCCCCAAGCCATAACAAGTTACCTCTGCCCTGGTTTTCTCGCCCAAGGCTTTGTTACTTTTGTCCAGGTTGACTAACATCTCCTGGGTAAGCTGTAAACAACTTGATTTGACATTTTTGTCTGGTCCTGGTCTGCAGCCAGGTGCATCATACCCTGTGGGGTATGTGTAAATACTGGTATATACCTTGCAAGCCATGCCTAGTACGCAAATGAAGCGTCTGCAGCCTAGTAAGGGAGGACTGGTCAGTTCAAGGCCCTGGTGGAAGTACCATGCCTTGAAGTTGACAAGGAGTTTGTATATGTAAGCAGCCAGCCCCACAGAGGTACGTCAGACAGAAAGAAGAAAAGCAACAGGAAGAAGCTGAGAGAAAGAAGACGCAAGAAAGCTTCTGAAAGGGCTCTAACAATGGCCACGGGCTGCAACCCTGAAGACAGTGAGAGGCCTGGACAGGGCCCAGGGGCAAAGCCAGCAGCAACAGGCCAGAAAGGGGCCCAGGGGCAGAGCCAGGGGCAACAGGCCCAGCAGCAGAGCTGGTAGTGCCAGCCAGCCAGGCCAAGAGGAGCTTGTCCTCAGGGAGCTGGAGGAGCTGAAAGAGCTGTCTTGCACTAAAGAAGGGAGACTGTGCCTACATGCTTTCTAACCCTGATTCCTGAGTTGTATCCTTTGGATCCTGATCCTGAGTTGCACCCTGTACCTTAATAAACCACTCAAGTGTAAGTATGGTCTGTGAGTTCTGTGTGGCCATTTCAATGGATTATTGAACACAGAAGAGAAGTAGAGAGTGGTGTGGGAAGGATGCGGTCAGAGTTGGTAAAAAGGCTGGCGAGTGGAGGTGCTGTCTGACCTACACTTCGTAGGGATCAGCTTTGGGCTGGTCCTGGTCATTATCCCCCTTGCAGTTAGACAGGCTCTGATGACACTACCACTACTACCACTACTTGCATTTTACACTAGGGAAAGTAGATTTAAAAAAAAAAAAAAAAAGATAAGGAAAATGCTTAAAAACAGATCCAAATTCATTCAACAGCAATACAGCCTGCTCTCTGCTCTGAAATCTTTTCACTATTTTTGCCTATATCTGTGATGCTTAGGTCCCATGTTTTCTCAAGTAAAATTAAAAACTCCTTGAGGGCAGAGGCTGTAATTTCACCTCTCTGAACTGTCACTCCCAGCACAGTAATCTGCACATAGCAGGCCTACTAGTGTTGACAAGAAGAATAAAGATAAAATGTTTACACTTCTGCCATAGCCTCTAATTAAGTTTTTCATTTGAACAATGCCCATTCCCTCTCGGTAAGTTTTCATCTTTTTACCAAGAAAATGTTTTTCCTTCACTGGGCAGTTTGAGACTGCTTTGTAAGTTACAGCAAATATCAACTAGAAAAGACTTCTCTATGGTAAGAAAAGGAGCTCTGGTGGTGTAGTGCGTAAGGTATTTGCCTGTTAACCAGAAGGCTAGAGGTTCAAACCCAGCAGCCACTCCTCAAAGAAGATTGAGCAATCTACTTCCACAGTGATACCCCTCGGAAACCCAAGGAGGGGTCGCTCTGAGTCGGATCTGACTCGATGGCAATGAGTTCAGTTCGTATGGTAAGAAAAATCATGGCCCCAAGGAATCAATCAATTTTTACCACACAGGAAACAATTTCTGACTGGATAAAATGCTACTGTCCAATTCTAGAAAGAATCAATATCATCTTGTTCTTAGAGGCTTTTCTACCTAGAGAAGAACCACCCACACAGCTGCAGAAAATCAACCCTATATTCTTTCACATTTATCAGAAGCCACTGATGTCATGAAACTTTACAAGTACCTTCCTATTCCCCAGGGAATCTGTCAAATAAAAAGCACTCTGGTGGTAACTATTGAAAACAACAACAAAAAGAACAGATGGGTACTCTACCTGCATACGGAGCCAACATGTTAACCACTTCTATTCGGTCGATATAAATCATGACCCCACCACTGAAAACAAAGAAATGGAAGGCATATAAATCAAATACAAACCTATCATAAATCACAAATTCTATATGCCTAAATATATGCTACATGGCAGATATTTATGATGAAAATATACAGACTTGCTCCTGCTTGATTAAAAGGACCCTTCCAGGGGTCAAGAGGGCACTACTATTCTGCCTACAACACTCATCTAGCTCCTTTCTTAATCAAAGGCCCACCTCTATAACAGCTGTGATCAAACCAGCTCACATGAGGACTCAATCTCTAACCTAGAGGTAGTTAGTACTTTGCCCTAATTAACTGAAGTCATCACTTAAAGCAGTGCACTTCTGCACTTTTCCACCAAGGAACCATGTAAAGTGAAAGGGTTTCTAAGAGCTTTGGAGGCCAGTCTGAAAATTTCTTCTGATATCCCCTATCTTATGTTAACAATTTCATCAGGATTTTCAATCTACTTCTTGTGTCTGTATTGATCCTAATAGGAAAAACAGAGCTTTCCTCCAAACCCTCAAGTAAACTGGCACTAAAGACAGGTCTTCTTTATGGCTTCCTATACTTCCTAGCTTACCAGCACCTACCTTGTGGGGTTACGCATACCTCAATTGAACAGACACAAAGACACAAAGTTAGAGATTTTCAAATTCTATAGAAATAACTAAGTCTTCCTACCAATTTACCATACCATTTTTTTTTCTAATAATAAATGGTAACATCTGCCCAATGAAGGAAATCTGGGAAACTTACAAAAGTATTTTGATGAAAGTAAGAATTACCCCAAAGCCCACCAGCTGTCAGTTTTAAATCATCTTTAAAGAAAAACCAAAGAAGAGTTACAGACCCCCAGCAAGAACCTGATAATCAGATATGTTAACTTGAAACACAGAAGGGGTTTGCTCCATTTTCAAAAGCCTTTCTCTCCATAGATGTCAAAGGCTCTTTTATTACAGGCACTGATGTTATTTAGGTCATTTAAGAAACACCTTGGACTTTACATACTTCCTCTGATACAATTCAATGTACTGATTATGCTCTGGAAACAATGTGGGCCTCACTTGCCTTTCTCTCCCTAAAGCTCTTCAGGGCAGTGATTCCCAGAGTGAGGTCCTTAGACTAACAGTATCAACCCTACCTGAGAACTTTTGTTAGAAAAGAAAATTCTCAGGCCTTCTTCCAGACTACTGAATCAGAAACTCTCAATTAGATGACATTTAATAGTCCAGATGGAAGAAGGTGGGATGATTTCATTTAAAACTATCTTTAACTGAACACCTACTCTGGGCCGAGTGATGGGCTACACACTTTATATGCAGTAATTTTAATCTTTACAATAACTCTGCAAGGTAGGTTTATTACTAATTTGTACAAGCAAGGAAACTACGTCCTAAAGCAGATGCAGCAATGCCGATATGTGGTATCATGGCTGCGGGCTCAACAACTCACACTTTTTTCAGTAACACCACAATGGCTCTGAATATGAAAACCTCTCCGTTACAGATAAGCCTCTGCTCAAATAGTGCTCAGAACAGAAATTCCCCTGGGTTACTGTCATGTCTGTCTGAAATATGTCTAAATGATCACAGCTTTATGAACAGAAACTCCATGTGAACTAATGGGAGGCTGGTAAGCAAGAGGAAAACTTACCTTGTCCCACAAGGCACGTTTTTTACTTCATCAGTTTGTAATGTTGTCTGGGGAGGAAAAAATATATCATCAATACTCAGGACACACATCTTCAAAGAGCTACTGATCCCAGGGGAAAACCTCTGGAGGACTGCTGAGAAGTACAGGAGAGCATTGTTACAATTTCAGTCCCCAAAGATTAGCTATCATAGGAATGAATCATTACTTTGTATCCTAGTAGAAAGATTTGAGACAAAACGTTTCAAAGCTCATGTCTGATACACTAGGAAAGGGTTCAAATGCTAATAAGTAGAAATATACTCTTCCAGATTCCCACAGTGCCCAGAGCTAGCCTGGGAATGCAAGCAAACTACACTGTCACCCAACAGGCCACTACAGCTAGGACTTGTGCTCTGAACTTTGATTCAACTGCCCATATTACTGTTTACACTAAAGATAAAAGATAACTTTTATGTATATTCAAGCAATCTATGACTCAAAGTCTACGCTCCTGAATTTAACAGCACCCCTCTTCTCTAAAGCTACAGTCAATATTTTAGTTTAGGCCCTACAGATCTCACACAGACTATCAATTTTCTTTCCAATGGAAATTCCACTACCACCCCTCAAAACCAAAACACCAAACCCATTGCCTTTGAGTCAATTCTGACTCATAGTGACCCCTGCTGGGTTTCCAAGGTGGCAAATCTTTACAGAAGTAGATTGCCCCATATTCCTTCCATGGAGCAACTTGTGGACATGAACTGTCAAACCAGTAATACAGTGCACGACCGTCTTATCCACGTCACACCTTAGTTCTGATCCAAGATGATCCCATACTGCACTCAAAGGCCTTTAATAGCCTCCAATTGCATCCAATGAGTGTATTCTGGACACACAACCCCTTATTTAAGCACAAAGCAACATACTACCTTACAGAACACAAAAGAAAAAAGAAACCTGGACTGTTTGCCAACAGCTCAATCTAGGAGAAGAGATAATATCCTTAAAATTCAACCCATCAACAGTTACAAAATAACACCACACAAGCTGAGCTGTTACGTGTTAAGTGACAGAGAATAAAATAGTAGCTTGAGAAGCTCTCTGAGGTGAAATATTTATAAACCAGGTCTACCAAAAACCAAACCAAACCTACTGCTGTTGAGTCAATTCCAACGTATAGGAACTCTACAGGACGGAACAGAACCGCCCCATAAGGTTTCCAAGGCTGTAAATCTTTGGAGGCCTTGTACATCTTTCCCCAATGGAGCTTCTGAGTGGGTCTGAACCACTAACCTTTTGGTTAACAGCCAAGCGCTTAACCAATGAGCCACCATGGCTCCTAAGCCAGGTCTGGAGAGAGGAGACACAAGAACTAACAGTTGAGGCATACCAATATCTTAAATTCAGTAAATATCCTTTTCAGATACACAAAAGTGAGAACAAACTGTGTATAGGAGACATGAAGCCCCCCAGCTTGCTTGGAGAAGGGCAATTTAGATGAGAAGTGAGATTCTGAGAACATGGTGGTGTTAGGTACAGGAGGACCCTGCATGTTGTTTGGGGAGTCTAGGCTTTCCCTAGTCTACCGTATATACAGTCACAAAATGAATCTTTCAATAATACGTTCTTTACTTAATTCCCTTGCAAATATGTGATGTGGTTCTCATTATCCATCATAACTAGAAGCAAGAAAACTAGCTGGGAAGCTCAAATATTAATTTATTCAGGTGAATTTAGTAAAGGACAAAGGTATTTAAAGCAGTCAACACAGGAGACATAATAGAGGAAGGATGTGAAAACTAGTTGCATATAACATTCCAGGAAGGAAAAGAATAGGGGTGATGGTAAACATTAGTGACACTTCTAGGAAAAGGGGAGGGGTGAAGAGATGAGGTCAACTTATTTTATTTCCTTCAAAACATTAACAGAATTGAATTTCCATATTCTACACCAACTTTAAATAAAATATACATTCCTATTTTAAACTAAAGGATATTCTCTGGTCAGTTTTTCAACCAAGAAGAATGAGCAGAGTTCAAATGTTAAATACTCAATTTAATGTTTGGTGCTCTGGTGATACAGTGGTTATGCACTCAGCTGCTAACCACAAGGTTGGCAGCCTGAACCCACCAGCCACCCTGGGGCAGAAGGTGTGGCAGTCTATTTCCATAAAGATCTACCACCTTGGAAACCCCATGAGGCAGTTCTACTCTGTCCTGTAGGGTTGTCATGAGTTGGAATGGACTAGACAGCAACATTTTTTTTTCTTAAATAAATCTCCATGTACTGCTCTACTTCTTTTATCTTAAAAAATTATTTGGCCACCATAACAGAATATTGGTTCTGAAAATGAGTCTTTGGTTATTTTACATGTACTTTGAAAGCTATAGGTTTCACACCACTTCTTTAAGTATTCTTTTCTGTAACATTGATATATGGGATTTCACATTTCCCAAGATGCTTCATCCATCTATACATGCTTTCCAATTACCAAGTTAGTTAAACCATTTATTTATATTAGGCCGTGTCGTTAAACGTGCCCCAAAAATTCCTAAAAAAAATGAATTTATATCTCATTCTCATAAGAACAGTGTCTTAAAAGACTTTTATTAACATAATTCTTGCTAGAATGTTACTATTTCACATACAAAGAAAGAACATTCCTATTTAGTCTCACTGGCCCTAGCATTCCATTTTTTGTTAATGCAAAGCATATTAGTCTATACTAAAATTTTTTTACTAATTTCATTTATTATATCTCTTATCAAATGAATTTATCAAAGAGTTTACATTTATACTATGTATTATGTGCTGTCAAGGCAGACCCGACTCATAGCAACCCCTTCTTTGGTTTCCGAGGCAGTTATCACTAGGGAAGTAGATTGCCCAACCTTCCTTTTGAGGAGTGGCTGGTGGGTTTGAACCGCCAACCTTCTGGTTAGCAGTCAAGTGCTTTAGTCACTATGCTACCAGAGCTCCTATGTATTATATTTATTATTTAGGTAATTAAACTCTTAAATCTATTTAATATTTATTGTCTGTATCTCCTTTATATAGCTCTGCATGCGTATGATGACTTAACTTATTAAGCTTTAAGGAGACACAGATTTATCTGGCTTTGAACGTCATCTAATAAGTCTCTATATCTCAGGGTCCAATGCTGCTACTGATAACATCAACACAGACTGTTTGTCTGGGCTGCTGGGAAGGTGAGGTCAAGTAATTAAAATCCCACTTTCACAAAGAAATAACTGAAGTCTACAATAGTTAAGTGATTTGCCAAAAGTCATGCAACCTGGTGGAAGAGGCAGAGCCAGAACCGAACTGTCCAAATTCCTGGCCCCATGTTCACTATGCCACACTACTTCTTATGAAATCTGCTCAATTTAACAACTTCTGCCCTAAATGGGAAGAGCAGAAATGTAAGTAAGGATGACACAACCCCTGCCCCTAACCCTCCGGAAGCACACAGACTTTCTGGAAAGAAAATATACACCGAAACTTAAAGAACAACAAAAGACAATATTATTAAATGAATTAAGACCAAGGGCCAACACTTGTATTACAGACTTTTAAGAGCCATAGATGAGAGGTTGAGGGATTTGAGATAAGCCTAAAAAAGGCCGGCAAGATTTAGACAGGAAGAAAGAGAAGGAATGGAGGGGCAGATGGTGAGAGAAGAGGTGAACATGAACCAAGGCAAGAGTGAATAAAATAAACATGGGGAATGTTCTGATTACCTAGTGCTGCTTTGACAAGAAATATACCAAAAATGGGATGGCCTTAACAAACAGGAGTTTATTCTTAAAATTTGGAGGCTTTAAGTCCAAGTTCAAAGTGCCAGGCTCTAGGGGCTGAGTGAAAGCCCCTCAAACTTGGGGTCCAGCTCTGCCTCCTGCTCCCAGCCCACTGGAGCTAGAGGCGTTTCTTCACTCAGACAGCTGCTGGCTGCTGAGGCTGAGAAGCCCCAAGGCTGACAAGTAAAAAGGCACAGTCCCGATGTTACCAAACTACATGGCAGGCCATTAACTTAAGTCCATGGCAAGTCCTAAGGTCGGCAGAGCATAGCAGGCTGCTGAGCAATGACATGGCTACATGCAGGGTCCAAGCGTGCCAAAGACTGGAGATCATTCCCAAAGCTTCTCCTTATATACAAGAAGCAGACCACATTCCTAAAGGCAGCTACTCAGCTGCTTGTGGTAGATCCCACCATGGAGTTGATTGCCTGTCTCATCATGGGGAATAACTACCACCTGCTGCCCAGCCAGTCACCAGGCCCAGCCAAGTTGACACACAAACATAACCACCACAGGGAAATTAGATGGAAACCAATTGAAGGGAAGACCATCACATCTCTCAATAGACAAATTCTCACCCTAAGCCACGTAAGAGAGGACCAGAAGGAAACTTTGGGGATTGAAGTATTCCTTGTGGGACTCTTCCTTCGCAGGAAGCACAGACCTCAATGACAAGGCTAAGATTAAACAGCAAGCACGGTGGTTCAGCAGCAGAATTCTCGCCCTCCAGGCAGGAGACGCAGGTTTGGTGTCCAGCCAACACACCCAGTGCACCGCCACCACCCGTCCCTCAGTGGGAGCCTGCATGAGTCCATGACGCCTCCACAGAACAGGTTTCATCAGAGCTTCCAGACCAAGACAAACTACAGGAAAGGTCTGACGAGCTACACCTCAATAATCAGCCAATGAAAGCCCTATGAATCACATGGTCCAATCCCATTGTGTGCAGGGTCGCCGAAGTCAGGGGCTGACTCAACAAGATTAAATGACATTTTCCTGAATTCTGAAAAACTGGCAGCAAATGGGAAACAAATATCTTCTGAATGCAAAGATCTGTAAGTATATAGAGTTTACAAAAGCAGTCACAGCCTAACCATACTGTCATCTTATGTTATAAGATATGTATATACTAGGTGTCTCTCATGGCCAAGATACTATTCCAGATGATCAGACACTTATTTAAAATATTCTACTGTCAAAACAGTAAGGTTCCACTTAAAACTGTGCCCAATGCACTAGGCAGAAAAACTGTATTAAAAAAAAAAAAAACCAAATCCACTGCCGTGGAGTTGGATCCAACGTACAGTGACCCCTCCTTGGGTTTCTGAGGCAGTATCACTATAGATACTTCCTTCCAAGGAGTGGCTGGTGAGTTTGAACCGCCAGCCTTCTGGTTACCAGTCACATGTCTTAGGCACTACGCTACCACAGAAAAACTGCATACTTATAGAAATTCAGATCACCCATGAAAACAGTAGCCCAGGAGCCTGCCTCTATGGAAACCAAACAACGTTCTAAACCAGGCAGTCACTGGTTTGCATTTCTAGCTGTGTTCCCAATTCTTGCTTTTATTTTGAGAGTAGCAACAAACAGTTACAGAAAACCTGCTGCATACCACTGTCCAGATGGCAGAAGTTAGGCTTTCCAAGCTGACTAGCTCACACTTCCAATGCATGTCAAGAGAGTGAAGTGGTTCAAAATCATAACTTGTGCTATGACATTTGTACTCTGAACTTTAACTCCTGCATTTAAGTAACTACCACCACCTGCTTAAGCAATAAGGAAATCCATCTCCACCCACAAGCGTGGTTACTGCTCCTGCTACACTTGTCTATCCAGTATGGGGGCTTCCCTAGAAATCACTCACCTGCACAGATCTGAACGTGGTAATGAAAGGCAACATGATATGATAGCCTGGTCCACTGGGGCTAGTTAGTAAAGCTCCTCCCCTGCAAAAAGATGTTTCAATTTGACAAGATTATAAAGAGAGAAATTCTCTTTCCAAATAGAAAATGCTGTAACAAATATTCACTCTTACTCATGCTACTGACCTACTATACTAAAGCCTTCCTAACATAAATTACTCATAGTGAACAAGTGCCACTCTCTAAAATACCTGCCTAAAACACCCCAAAAGGTGAAAAGGCCAAATTAAACTACTGGATGTTACACCTTGTTTCATAAGCTCGGCCAACTATCCCTCTGGGTCTCCAGCACTGCTCTCACGTTCAAAGGATTCTCCTTGGTTACTACCCTTCTGAGAAACACTTGTGGAAAAAAAATTCCAAGGGCTCACAGTTCCTGTGCTTTCCTCATACATAATAAAAGTGAAATCAGAACACTGAATTGCAGGGCTGGAAAAAAAGGAGACACAAACTTTCAAGGAAGGAGAAAATTTCTGAGGCTTAAGATTCTCTCAACCTATCTGCAAGGCAACTAAAACACTAAGGGTGTAAAATCGCTTTATAAAAACAGGAAAAAGAAAATAGCATAGAAAGATGAAGGGTAGGGATTATAGATAGGCTATGAACAAGGACTTGTTTGGCAAACAAGCAAATGTGGGAAAGTCCACCTCAAAATTTTTTTTTTTTTTTTTAAAAGGGAGGAGTTTGGGGGCAAATATAAAAAAAGTCCTACTTCACAGTTAATAATGAATTCATAGAACTCAGTTTCCTGTCCTGAAAATATAAACAGATTTGCAAAGACCCAATAACAAATAACTAAGGCAAGAGGAACTATTTGAGTTTCCTACCTAATTCTTTGAGCCACACCCTGAAACCTTCTTTCCTTGGTATTATTGTCAGCAAGAAAAGCTGAACCAGACGGAAATCAGGCCTAATCTGTCATTTCTTATACTAGAGTTGTACTTGAAACCAGCTTCCTAGAAAACTGTTTCTAAGGAAGATTCAAGATGGGCCTAAAAGTAGAAATACCAGATTTGGGGAATAAGAGCAACAAGCAAAAACTTAAAGTTCCTTCCCAGGTTACCCTGAAGGAAAGGGTATGCAGGCTCAACTACAGCAACACATTTCATACCATTCCTCTCCTCAGCTTGAAAAGTAACCTTGAGGAGGGAGGGTGGTGGCCCATCAATCCTGTTGATGTCCCTCAAGACACAGAGATACCCTGACTGCCACAGTCACCAAGGCCTTAAAAGCCAGACATACTCGGGGTCTTAAAAGGAAAAACCCAACTGGATTCTCTAAATAGCATCTATAGCTACAAACTAGAAGCTTACACAGTTATGTAGAATATAACAATAACTTATCTCTTTGGTTACAGGCGGAATGACATCAGCCTATCCGCCTGCCTTCTTCCTACAAATAACTGAGTGGAGTGTACTAAGAGTAACAGGCAGGGGTCAACGTCTGCAACAAAACGTACGTAGAACGAAATGTCAAACACCTGCAGGGTGCCCTGCAAAACCCTGCTGCTGTCCGCATACTTTGCCTAGGGCTGGAACGAAAATCACTTCCGAGGGCTGGGGAGCGCTCTCCCGGACGCTTCACAGGGAACAACTTCCTGCATTCCACTCTAAGGCTCCCCTTTCTATCTGCTCTAGAACCTTATCTGACAGCACATGCCGCTCACCTGTAGTACACAGCTAGGTGTCCTTCTTCGATTTTGTGGATGGAGGCGTACAGGAGGACAACTACCAGCCCCACCACTGCAGCCACCAGAACCCGGGCTTGAGTCATATTCATCCTTGTTCCTCCTGGATGAGAGAGGGAAGGACCCCCAGCCCCATGAGTGACAGGCCCGCCCCCTCTAGTAACCACCCTCCCCCTCCGGAGACCAGAAGCCCGGACTCTGCCGAGCCAGAGTCCTGTGCCACTCTTCTCCTCGTTTTCCTTTCGCTGCAGAGACGGCATGCCCCTCGCCAACCACTCCGCTCGAGGCGGCCCGTGGGCCAACCCCGGCGAGGTGAGCGTCACGACATCCCCTCTCCCAACAGTTGCTCTCCCGCTGGAAGGCACTGAAAAGGTGCCCAGCTGCCAGCTCCGGAGGGAGGCCGATCCCCCTGGCCGAGCCTCACCGATCAGTGACGCATCGCCCCCGCCCGCACGTGCAGCCGCTTCCCGGGCCGCGCCAACTGCCGCCAACAGCCGGCCCCTCCCACTCCCCCAGAACTGCGGCTGCGCAATGACGCACACGGACGCTGCCGCTACCTCCGCGAGTAAAGACGGGGAGCGGACTGGACAAAATTCTTCCAGCCAGCAGCCGCGCGATTTTTTGCGAGGTATGTACGGTTGGTGGTTATGAGCTCCGGAGGAGAGTGGAAGTAGGTAGACTGGAGTAAGCAGGGATGCAGATGAAAGGAGAGGGTCTCTCAGACAAGAGACTGACTGGTCAGTGTGTACTTGTGCAGAGAACCTACTTCCTCTCAGGGTGATCGCTGTTCCGGTGATTTATCCTTTTGTGGTATATACCAAACCTTACTGAATGGCAAGCACGTGCCTCAAGCACGGATACTGCCCTTCAGGAGTCCCCATACTTGTTGCGAGTAAAACGTTCGATCGAACAGCATCATTTCCTTATCCTGTGATGGTTCCGTGAGGGCTTTAGGAAGGACATTCAAATAACAGGAACAGAATAAGCTAAAGCACGTATGGTGGAGACTCAAACTCTCAAACCAAACTCAACTGCCGTCCAGTCGATTTCGACTCATAGTGACCCCTCCTTGGGTTTCCTAGGCAGTATCACTACTGATGTAGATTGCCCAGTCTTCCTTCCGAGGAGTGGCTGGTGGGTTTGAACCGCCAGCCTTTTGGTTAGTAGGCTAATGCCTTAGGCACTAGACCACCAGAGCTCCCCCTTTGTGGAGACTAGCACCATAATTTGAAAGGCTTGTGTGTCTGGTTTTTTTTGTACTGGGAGGGGAACTTGGTGATGAAAGAACATAAAGCGATAGACTTTATTCTCATTACATATTCTTCCAGTCTTTTAAAATTTTGAACTATGTGCATATATTGTCTGATCAATTAAAAAATACAAAGGAAAAGAGTCGAGGTGGGAATGACAGGGAATAAGGGCAGCATGAAATACCTAAGTGGTGGAAACGTTAACGTTTTCAGCTGCTAACCAAAAGGCTGGAGGTTCAAGTCTACCTGAGACCTCTTGGAAGGAAAAGCCTATTTCCAAAACACCAGCCACTAAAAACTCTTTGTAGCATAGTTCTACTCTGACATACATGGGGTCCCCATGTTGTTGTTGTTGTTAAGTGCCTTCGAGTCGTTTCCAACTCTTAGCGACCCCATGCACAGCAGAACGAAACACCGCCCAATCCCATGCCAGCTCCACGATCCTTGCTATACTTGAGCCCATTGTCACAGCCACCGTGTCAATCCATCTCTGGAAGGCCTTCCCCTCTTTCATCGACCCTCCACCCTACCAAGCATGACATCCTTCTCCAGAGAATGGGCCCCTCTGACAACATGACCAAAGTAGGTGAGACGAAGTCTGGCCATCCTCGCTTCCAAGATGCATCTCAGCTGCACTTCCTCCAGGACAGATCTGTTAGTTCTTTTGGCAGTCCATGGTACCTTCAACATTCTTCGCCAGCACCACAACTCAAAAGCATCAACTCTTCTTCGGTCTTCCTTATTCATTGTGCAGTTCTCACATGCATAGGAGGCGATTGGAAATATTGTGGCTTGTGTCAGGCGCACCTTAGTCCTCAAGGAGACATACTTGCTCCTCAGCACTTGAAAGAGTTCCTTCGCAGCCACCCTGCCCAGTGCTACACGTCATCTAATGTCCTGACTGCTGCTTCCATTGGCCTCGATTGTAGAACCAAGCAACGTGAATTGTTTGACAACCTCAATCTTTTCTCCATTTATTGTGATGCTGCTTATTGGTCCAGTTGTGAGGATTTTTGTCTTCTTTATATTGAGATGTAATCCATACTACAGACTGTGTTCCTTAATCTTCATCAGTAAGTGCCTCAAGTCATCCACATTTTCAGCAAGCAAAGGTATATCATCAGCATATCTCAGGTTGTTAATGATTCTTCCTCCAATCCTGATGTCACATTTTTCTTCATATAGTCCAACTTCTTGGATTATTTGCTCAGCATATAGATTGAATAAGTATGGGGAAAGGATACAACCCTGACACACTCCCTTCCTGATTTTAAACCATGCAGTGTCCGGACCCTTGTTCTGTTTGAACAACAGCCTCCTGGTCAAGGTACAGGTTCCTTACGAGTACAATCAAGTGTTCGGGAATTCCCATTCTTCTCAATGTTATCCATGATTTGTCATGATCCACAGAATCAAATGCCTTTGCAAAGTCAATAAAGCACAAGTAAACATCTTTCTGGTATTATTTGCCTTGAGCCAAGATCCATCTGACAGCAGCTATGATATCCCTTGTTCCACATCCTCTTCTGAATCCAGCTTGCACCTCTGGAAGTTCTGTCAATGTACTGCTGCAACCATTTTTGAATTATCTTCAGTAAGATCTTACTTGTGTGTGATATTAATGATACTGTTCGATAATTTCCACATTCTGTGGTATTCGTAAGGTTTTCCCTGGCCAATTCTTTGAGAAGTGGATGGCTTCCTCCTTCTTCCTTGTCTGTTTGTCTGCAAGCCGGGCTGATACCTGTGCAACAGGTGTACCCCACTGGATTTGAAACACCAGTGGCACAGCCTCAAGACTCACAGCAACACATCACCATAGCAGGACAAACCAACAGAGAAGTTTGTCTCCCTTAGCTGTTGGAAACCCCTCCAACCACCCTTACCTGGACCCCTGTGGCTAACTCCTCAATCTGTTCCAGTCCCCTTTGCCTTTTCTGTCCTCTCCCTGCCTTCCCAACTCGCTCACTGTGGGGTGTGGCCTGGGTTCCCTGTCTTCACCTAGGTCCCTGAGGCTGACTCCTCGATCTGTTCCTGTCCCCTTTGCCTTTTCTGTCCTCTCCCTGCTTCTCACATCAACTCCTTGGCGACATTTTTTTTTTTTTTTTAAAGGAAAACGTACCAGAGAAAGCTGGGCAATAATGGTGCACATCTTGAAAGGCTAGCCATGGGACCAGAACTGGTCCAGGTGGAACAGGGTTGGAAGGCCTTGTAACCTCTTGAACAGGGAAATACGGAAAGCAGTATTTTGGGCCAGTACTCTGCTTGTACTGAGCAAGATGGCTCAGACTGGAGAGAGACTGAAGGTAACAAAGTCAAGTGGTTAGGAAACTACAAGCTCAGGCTCACATCTGTGGTAGCAGTAGGAATGGGAGGGAATAAATAGAATGCACTCAAAACCAAAACCAAACCAAACTCACTGCTGTAGAGTCAGACCTGACTCATAGTGACCCTCCTTGGGTTTCCAAGGCGGTATCACTACAGAAGTAGAGTGCCCATCTTCCTTCCCAGGAGTGGCTGGTAAGTTTGAACCATCAGCCTTCTGGTTAGCAGCCAAATGCCTTAGGCACTATGCCACCAGAGCTCCCAGAATCCACTGAAGCCCTCATTAAAGCAAGGCCTCCCAGGTCAGCTGCCTTGTTAAAAGTAAATGCTCATACTTTGATCATTCATCTGACTGATGACCTAGGGATGTCTGAGACCTTGGCTGTTCCAGATCAGTGGCATTTGCAGAGCTTGGCTATTTTAACTTCTGTAAAAGCACAGAGAATGAAAAAATAATTTGCTCCAGCCTCTTTCTTTGCTGGATACATTCCTTGGTTTTTCATAATATTGCTTGGATTACAGAGAAAAAAAATCCAATTGCCTTAAAAATAAACAGTTCTCAGCGCACTGAAAGCATGTTATCACTGGGGTGGTGATTTCACTATGAGGGTGGTCCTGACTCACACCATCCACCCATCATGTAGATCAGGCCACTGTAACATCACAGCCCAATCAAAATGGCCCCACCAGCAAATCTTTTACCAATTACTACAGTGATACTATTTACAAAACACATCATCATTTACATAAACCCTTTAACCACCCAATGCTTGGATGGCTTACAGTGTTCGAACTCCCAGGTAAGCATTCTCCTATTGGACTGCCTGTGTTAACTGTGTCTGATCTTGCCATCTATAGCTCAGTTATCTTCTAAGCAGAGGTATCCAATAAATGTTTATTGATTACAATCTTCTAGTACTAGCGAGGCAAGAGAGAAACTGCCTAGTGTAAGTTGATAGGGACAGAATTTCCATCTTTAGGAAGACAGTGCTACCTGATGACTAAAAAGATAACACAACCAGCCCCAAGGTTTCAAAGTTGGGTGATTGGGACAAATGTCACCACTAGAAAATGGGGGTGGTGTGAAGATAAATCAGTTTTAGGGCAAGATATGGCACATTTTTTAGACATGGATAGTGGTGACAGGACATCTGAGTGGAAAAGACCCTATTAAAGAAGCTACCCAATGCTATCTTTTCCAGAAGTCCCGTTTAATTCCTAAGAAAAGTACCATAAGACTCTGTATGTTACTCTGTGCTATAATTCCACTTCATTCAACCTTGACATTTCCCAAATCACAGTCAACAGTTCTATTATAACCTGATTTTAATGAATGGAGATTCAAAAAGCAATTTAAAAATTATTTAATACACAAGGTGAAAAACTGTCTAAAATACAAAAGCATTTCACATTATTTCTGAAACAAACAATACTTTCTAAATTACTTAACAGAAATATAGAGATCCACAACCCTTTATCTGAAATCCTTCAGGCCAGATGTTTCAGAATTCTGAAATTTTCAGCTTTCAGAAAGCTAATTCAGTGCATGTCAGACCATACCATATACTACATAACCCCTAGCAGGGTCTGAGGCAACACCCCTCATAATAAAAAACATTAATATTTCTGCAGCAAAATAAACGAATATTCACACTAAATGGGGTAGGTAGACTCAATGTCACTTCAGATTAGATTTGCAAGCAAGTTATCACGAAGATTAGGAAAAACTTCTAATTTTCAGAACTTTTTTGGATTTTGGAATTACAAATAAAGAAGTGTAGACCATTATAAATTTGTATATGACAAGACATGAAAGATTAAACAAATGACCCATTTTACAAATGAAAAAACAGATAAGCTTTCAAATACATTATAAATTAACAGCTGTCTTCCCTGATATTATTCAATGTACATCTTAAATACATATACACACAACATACTTCTTAACAAGATTTGAGTCAATTGAGATTAAGGCACAGAGGCACAATCCCTCCCGTAGGAAAGAGATGCTGCCAAGTGTGCAGTGAAACTGAAAATGGGGTTAAGCCAACTCCTTACGACGCCAGAAGAATACCTGTTGAGTGCAACACAAGAGGAGGTTTTATTCTCCAAGATCCAGTTTTACTTGTGAGCAGTCTCCTCCACAGAAACACAGGCGGACAACTCTTTCTTAAAATTCATGTTGAGGTTCTCTTCTCTGTATGTATCACCACTTTAGGCCTTAAAAACCAAACCAAACCCATTGCCATTCAGTCAATTTCGACTCATAGCGACCCCCATTGGATTGCCAAGGCAGTAAATCTTTATGGAAGGATTGCTTCATCTTCCTTCCACGGAGTGGCTGGTGGGTTTGAACCTCCAACCTTCTGGTTAGCTGTCAGATTCCTTAGGCAGTGCACCATGCACCCACAATTTAAAATTTTAAAAGTAATGTTTATACGAAGTTTGAAGACAATGGGATCACAACAATGCTTGTAAGTAGTTGTAGTTATTTAAACATGTCCACTGACTACTTATGAAACCTTATCTGTTCAGAGGTTAAAATTACTCAAAATCAAAATATAGTGCTTGTAAAATCACTTGTAAATTCTCAAGTAGCTGCTGATCAAAGCCCTTTCTTCCATTGACTGGTGTCTGAAGAGTAGTTTCATGGAGTAAAAACTAATTCCAACAGGTGCAGAGACAACTTCCACAGGTGTGAGGCAGTGAACACCTGGCCAGTCATTGTGTTAACCAACTCCAGTCAAGACTCTAAAAGTAGGCAGGAAAAAATTACATTAAGATGATGAATACAAGGAATGGGTATACAGGAGTTCATTCTTTCAAGTTTTCTATATGCTTGAATATTTTATAATCAAAAGTTGAATCAAAAATATAAAAATTACCATTAGAGTTTGGTTCACCTTATTTTCTGTTATTTAAAAAATACTCTAAAGAGTTTTCAGAAATATTTAAAGCAAATAATTATTCTTAATAATAATTATTCTTAATGAAAGAGGATATACAAAGAATTGACATTGAGACCAAATTCAGTACTAGCTAATTTAGTAAGCATTTTATTACAGTTCTCTAACTTGTAATAAATCAATAGTTCATCATAATCAAAGCTTAATATAAGCACTTCTATTAATTATCATTGGAAGCTCTGGTAGCATAGTGGCTAAGGCACTTGACTGCTAACCAGAAAGCTGACGGTTCAAACCCACCAGCCACTCCTCGGAAGGAAGGTTGGGCAATCCTACTTCCATAGTGATACCGCCTCGGAAACCCAAGCAGGGGTCGCTATGAGTCGGGTTTGACTCGACAGCACACAACAACAACAACAACAACAACAACAGTATATTCTCAGGTAACAGAAGATGGGGATTTGAGGTCCAGTATATTTCTCAAATGCTCTTTCATCTGATTACTTCTATTCCCCATGTGCATCCTGAAAGCCAGATAAGGCTGGCATGGAGAGTTAAACCTTTTGCAATCAACATACCTAAACATACATACATGGAGCCATATAAAACTTACCATCATACTGCTGCCCTGTTCCTCATTTGCTTCACGAATAATAGTGCTTAAATGGCCAAGACAGTTCAAATTTTCTTCGATCATTTGTACTAAAGTCTCCCTGTAGGATGAAAGAGTAAAGCCTTTTCAAATTCAGCAAAGGGGCTTAGAGAGCTTCTCTACCTTCTGGTCTTCCAGGTCAGGTGGATCACTGCCCTTCCTGCAATCCAGCAGTACAGCTGACTCCTGCTGCCTTACCCTTCCTCACCCTGCCACCCCACCCCAAGGGTACTACTGTGATTACTCCATGCTGCCATCTCAGCCCAGCTCTAAGGATTAGAAGTCCACTCTAACGCCAACCTGATTTTCCTCTACAATGTTATACAACTTTTCTTCCCCTAAAAATGCTAACTGGGAAAGAAGCTCTTGTGGAAGGAGCTCTGGTGGCATTGTGCCTAAAGCATCTGACTGCTAACCAGAAGGCCGGCAGTTCAAACCCACCAGCCACTCCTCAGAAGGACGGCCGGGCAATCTACTTCCGTAGAGATACCACCTCAGAAACCCAAGGAGGGGTCACTATGAGTCGGATCCCACTCAAAGGCAGTGAGTTTGTTTGTTTTTTTTGTTGTGGCACAGACGGATGAAAAATCTCTTTTTGTTTCTGGAGTATTTCCTTTCCCTTACAGTTGTAAAGATACCAGTATGCTTACTTCACAGACACAAATGTTAGTGGAGAAAAGATAAGATACGGTCTGTTCTGTAGAGATCAAGGAGGGTAAAAAACTCTGGTTGGAAACTTCAGATAGTATCAACAAAGAAAACAAGCAAGCGGATTCTTGACAGCAGCAGAAGAAAACAATGTGACAGAGGAGCTGCCCAGAACCAACAAGTGTCCCTGCAAGTTTGTATTTGACAGGAGACCCTGATTCTGGTTTCCACCCTCCACACGTTCCTCCTCCATATGGCCTCTATCTTCTTCCTCTAGAGACCCTCAGTCTCCACAATTAATTGCAGGCTATGGATGGTAACCACTATTAGCTTAAAACCAGATTCTCATTCAGCTCAACACATGGAAAAACTGAAGCCAACAGTTTCCAATCCTTCCTAGTGATGAAATATCACAGGAGCATCATATTTTAAATCAGTTTTCCTTTATAAGGTATTCCCACTCGAAAATACATTTAAAATTCCTGTCAGATAAACTTTTGCAAACTCAAGTGGAAATCACATGTACAGAGTGGACATTTGCAACCATCAGCATTCCCTCATCTAAATGCCTTTAATGAAAGCAAGAAAGGTTAATTATGTATTACATTTTATTTACTTCAACTCTGATTAATATTTTCTAAGGTCTACATAATTAATTACTGCCTACACTACAGCTATAGATGCATTACGTTGAGCCAAATCTATAATGACCCCAAGATGTATACTGGAACTTGCTGTCTTTAAAAAAATAAAATACCTGGAATCAGTTTGCCTTCCTGCCATGTGCTTTTCTCTCATAAAAGCAGAGTATAGAATGCACAACTGCATGACCTCCTGAGCAGTGATGTAACATGGCTGCACTTCTGCAAAACTAATTATGGGCAGCGCTTCCAGGAAATGCTGGTGCTGTATGTAGAGTTCTCCATGAGTTGTGAGAAAACTGACAATACACAAGCTATCAAAGAGCCAATGGCTCTGGATACGGCATATCTTATGCTGATAAAATAACAGAAATGGACAGTCATTCAATTTTTAGCAAAAGAATAGGAATTAATAAAAGAAAATACAGGGCTTCAAACTTGAGTTCTTATTCACAAAACTGATTTAAGGCATTGAGGAAATCAAGTCCGATTTTAGAAATATTGAGTTATAATGTAACTCAATAATTTATTAGCAGGGTACTTAAAAGACCTCAAAGGATAAATGCAAAAATACAAACTTTCTCAGATAGATAAATAGTTACAGAAGAAATAGTGTTTGGATTAAAGAAATTGATAAGCCATTAACAGAGAAAGAACTTCAAACTTGGATTGACCTAGTAACAACATTTGCTAAATATTTATTTCCCAAGCACATTATCTATACTGTCTCAGCAAATTTTCATAGCAGTTTATGAGACAGTCTCATTGTACAGATGAGGAAATGAGAACCTTGAGAAAGTCAAATCAGTTGCCCAAGGTTATTATTACAAAGGGATGGTCAGGACTTGTGTACTTTGTGTTGGGTTGATGCTCATATTTCTATAAGGCACTGAAGACTATGCCTTAACCACTCTGCCTACTGTTTGATTCCTACCACTACTCTTGAAAACACAACTTCCTATTGTTACAAAGTGAACCCACCCATCTTGAGGAGTTACCACGCATGACAGAGAATGTTCACGTTCTGCTGAAGTTGGGGGCAGCCATGCTGATGCCTGAGGGGTTACTGCACCTTCTAGACTGGATCCTACAAGGGACCGGGCAGAACTCTGTGTCTGGAGGAAAAAATAAAATGAAATATTACAGACCAGCATCTCTGTTGAGTCACACAACTTCCCACCACACCCATAAAATTTACAGTTTAATCACTACTTAAATGCACAACCAGAGTATTTCTCTATGAAATTATACCTACTTTTATAAACCACAATTAACTATCCTGTCCTTCAGGAAGGTGTTTATTAAAAACCAGATGTATCTACCTCTCTAATTCCACTATGGTCAAAGAGGAAAAAACAAACACAAAAACAACTGAACAAAGGGTTGGTTTCAGTAACTAGTCAGGCACATCTATATCTCTACCCTGCACCCCAGGATACCACAGTGGTCCAGGGCTGGGAGAAGTAGAAAAACAGACTGGAAAGAAGAGTGATAACGAAGGAGATGATCAGAAAGTCCTGCCTCTCAATTGCTAGTCGGACATCAGGCAAGGAATATGAGCATCAACTCAACACAAAGTACACGCCTTCAAAAGGACTCAGATCATGTTGATAAAAATCTTTTGTCACATTAACAAATTCATTAATCATTACTTACACAGGCAATTTTAAGGAGATGCCATATTTCTTTCTGCCTCTTTCCCTGCATAAACATGACGGTATTGTCAGCTTCTTTGATGTTACTGAGGGCCACTTCCACCTTGGGGAGTAGATCGATAATCTTCTGCTTACAGCCCAACAACTTGCTGGAGAGATAAAATTAATGTCAGATACATACACATCTCCCAAACCCACCCAAAATCAGCATCAGATTTAATGACTGACCTCCAATGCAAGGGAGCAAACACGACATATGAATATATACAGCTGTGCCAAACTCCCAAAACTCTTACTAGCATCAAGTTGAATCCAACTCATAGCGACCCCTTGGGGTTTCTGAGGCAGTAAATCTTTATGGAAGTAGACTGCCCAGTCTTCCTTCCACAGAGTGGCTGGAGGGTTTGAACCGCCAACCTTCTGGATAGCAGTCAAATGCCTTAAGTATTATGCCACCAAGGCACTGCTAGCACTCATCTTAAGTCTAATATATTTACCAAAGAGGGGTATTAAACTTTGACAGCAACATGATAAAGGTACCCCGGCTTTTCGATAGCAAATGAAACCATTTTTCTACCTCAGATGACCAAACAGCTCCTTGAGAACCCTGTCTTGACTCTGCACAGTATGCACAATGATCTTCACCATCTCTGTGCTGTCACTGTAGGAGTGATCTGTAAAAGACACCAGTCAGTGAGCAAAACCTCTCTGCTACAAGAACATATCAATCTCCCAAAAAAGATCTTGTTGTTGTTGTTATGTGCCATCAAGTCGGACCCGACTCAGAGCGACCCCTCCTTGGGTTTCCAAGGCAATATCACTACGTAAGTAGATTGCCCCGTCTTTCTTCCGAGGACTGCCTGGTAGGTTTGAACTGCCAGCCTTCTGGTTAGCAGTCAAGTGCCTTAGCCATTATTGCTACCAGAGCTCCCCAAAAAAGATCTAGAACTCTGAAACTCGTTCTAACTTTAGGTCTCTAGATGGCACAGTTTGTGCTCAACTTCTAACCTAAAGGTTAGTGTTCAAATCCACCCATTGACTCGGTGGAAGAAAAGACCTGGTAATTTGCTTCTGATAGGATTACAGCCTCTGGTAGCATAGTGCCTAAGGCACTTGACTGCTAACCAGAAGGCTGGCGGTTCAAACCCACCAGCCACTCCTCGGAAGGAAGGTTGGGCAATCCTACTTCTGTAGCGATACTGCCTCGGAAACCCAAGGAGGGGTCACTATGAGTCGAGGCCGACTCGATGGCAAATAACAAGAACAACAACGATTACAGCCAAGAAAAACCTATGGAGCAGTTCTATTCTACAACACATGAGGTGGCTATAAGCCACAAGTGACTCAATGGCACACAATAAGAACAGTTTTAACTTACAAACATTTCCCTTTAAACTCAAAATTAGATTAAGATAAAAGACTGAAGATTACATATTGTACATCTATGCATCAAATGCAATTATATTAAGTAAAAGCAGGCCCTTGCCGTAACTAGGTTGTTTTGAATTTCATGTTCATCCATCTTCTTACAATCCATGAAAACACTGAAAAAGTTGACTGACTTAAACCAAATCTGATCCACTAATAAAGGGACTTGTTGACACCTTTAAAAGTTCAGTATAATGGTAGCATGCAAACTAAAAGCAAATTAGCAGCTGACAAGTGTCCTCAGATGGGATGGCTGGGTGATCCCAGAGTGTGTTCTACAGTTTAGTGTACATGCTACCTCGGGAAAAAAAAAATTACTAACATTAACTGCTGTATTTCAGAAATGATTATTTAAATTTCAAAAGATAATGAAGAATGCTCATGGATCTTGTTGGTATATTCCCTGTTGTTTGTTGTTATTTGCCATCTAGTCGTACCCGACTCATAGGGACCCCTCCTTGGGTTTCCAAGGCGGTATCACTATGGAAGTAGATTGCCCAACCTTCCTTCCGAGGAGTGGGTTTGAACTGCCAGCCTTCTGGTTAGCAGTCAAGTCCTTTAGGCACTACACTACCAGAGCACCTTCTCTGGGCAGTAACTAATTCTGAATGCAAAATTAATATTAGTGAAATTGCTATCATTTGCTTACAATTTTCTCACTTGAAAGTCCTGAGATGGCTGCATAAGTATCTGACACTTGTTACTCCCATTTCGCCAAAAAGGAAACTATGAAAGGAGTATCAAAAAAGATTTTTAAAAAAGTTCAGTGTCCTTAGCACTCCAAAGACCTCATCCGTAGCCCAATTTTATTCCCCACACATCTCTCCCCATCTCTCCGTTACCAACAGCCAGGTACAGAGGCTCTAACTAGGCTCCTCTCCAACCAGGTGCCATAGAGTCAACCATGACTCATGGCAATCCCGTGTATGTCAGACTAGAACTGTACTCCACAGAGTTTTCAGGATGGTTTGTGACAGTAGATCACCAAGCCTTTCCTCTGAGGTGCCTCTGGGTAGACCTGAATTTCCAACCTTCTGGTTAACAGTTGAGCAAATTAACCATTAGCATCGCCCAGGGACTCCTCCAAACAACCTAACCAAAACCAAACCTGCTGCTGTCCTTTCTGACTCATAGTGCCTCCATGTGTTACAGAGTACAACTGCTCCATAGGGTTTTCTTGCTTGTAATCTTTTTTTAAATTATTTCTTAGCTATAATATTTTATTTTTAAAAAATTTAAAAATTTTTTCTCATGATTTGGGTGAAAGTTTACAGGGACAATTCATTTTCTATACAGCAGTTCATATACATTTTGTCTCATGACATTGACTGCAATTCCCCACAATGTAACAGCTCTCTTCCCACTTTCTATCCATAGTTACCTCTTCCCTATGTCCTTCCCTCTCATGCATTCCTGCCCCGCCCCCCACGAGCTATCTCCCTGTGCAAACACTGCTCTTCTGTTCTCTCATGAATGATTGCTCCAAGGAGTGTATCTACCTAATGTAAGTGTTCACCCCATATGCCTGTCTATTGTTTTACTGGAAGCCACAGGAGTGAGTTCAATTCCAGACCTGAAGGGTGGCTAGGGGCCATAGTCTCATGGGTCTCACCAGGCTCCATCAGACCAGCAAACCTGGTCATTTTTTTTTTATGATTTTGAGTTTTGTTCCACATTGTTCTCCCACTCTATCCAGGATCTCCGGGACCAATACCCCTCCAAGTGGTTGACAGTGATAGCTGGGCACCATCTAGTTCTTCTGGTCTTGTGGTCATACAGGCTGAGGATCACATGGTCTGCCAGTTCCTTGGACTAATTTGTTTCCAAGCATCTTTGGTTTTCTTCATTCTTCTTTACTCTGGACGAGAAGAGACCCATCGTTGCACCTAGAGGGTCACTTGCAAGCTTTTAAGATCCCAGTCGTTACTCACCAAAGTAGGATGTACCACAATGTTTTTGTGTAGTATGTTATGCCAACTGAGCTCGATATCCCTTGTGACCATGGTCCCAAGCCCACAGGTCCAACTACTCACTTCCTCCAGGTAACTGGCTATGGCCCAAAGCCACCACAACCTTGACCCTTGTCAGTTCTACTATACACCTGGACATTCTTACAACACAAACAAATATGCATGTAGAAACATTGTCTGCTAACCCTTATACATGGTCATGGGCACACTAACCCCTGCCTAGACATATCTGATAATTCAACCTGTCCACCCATCTATCCACCTATAGATCAATGCTTGCCATCACTGATAACGCAATATTATACATGCAAAAGGGTTCATCTTGGTTGTCTTTACCTCCCATGTACCTCTCTATGTCTTCTTCTTCCTCAATGCCACCATGTTGATCACTAACAATTGATATATTACCCTTTCCTTCACCCAAATCAATACTTGTCTCTACCCTTCTAGCAGTGTTCCCTCCTTTCCCCTCCCACCCCTGATAATCAACAAAGAAGGTTTCCTTTCATATATAAACCTTTCCTTGACCGTTTACAATATAAAATACAGTATCTGTCCTTCTAAAATTGACTTATTTCACTCAGCATAATGTCTTCTAAGTTTATCCAGCTTATGCGGTGTTTTGTAGATTCTACATTATTCTTTAGGGTTGCATAGTATTCCATTGTGTATATGTACCATAATTTGGTTATCCATTCTTCTATTAATGGGCACCTAGGTCATTTCCATCTTTTTTGCTATTGTAAATAGTGCTGCGATGAACATGGGTGTCCATGTATCTGTTGTTATCCTAGCTCTCACTTCTTTAGGACATATACCTATATCCTAGTAATGGGATTGCTGGCTCAAATGGTTTTCTAATTCCAACTTTTTAAGGAATCGCCACACTGCTTTCCACAGTGGTTGCATCATTTTACAGTCCCACTAGGAGTGTTATGAGAGTCCTAATTTCTCCACATCCTTGCCAGCATTTGTTATTTTCTCTCTTATTGAACTTTGCTATTAGTTCTGGGGCAACATGGTATCTCACTATTGTTTTGATTTTGTTGTAATCTTAAAGGAAGCAGTTTATCACGCCTTTCTCCTGTGGAACCAATGGGTAGGTATGAACCACCAACCTTTAGGTTCCCACTGCCACTGAGTCAATTCCAATTCATAGTAATCTTATATGACAGAGTAGAACGTCCCCCACAGGGTTTTCCAAGGAAGCAGACTGCCTCATCTTTCTCCCACTAAAGCACCTTGTGGATTCAACTCACCAACCTTTAGGTTGGCAGCTGATTATCGCTTGTGCCACCTAGGGACTTTCCTCTGAACAATACTCCCCAATACTCCCTCCCAAGTCCCACAGACCAGGCCCAAGAGTTTTCTCATCTATCTATCTCTTTTAAATGGTCAAAGACTTTAGACTTTCATCTTCTTCAACACAGTCTTCTCTAACACAGAGGATGAAGAAAGCTGGTTTTCCATTTTCAGCTGAACAAGAGTTTCAAATTGACCCTAAGCTAGAAAAAAAGCACTAAAGACCATAAACCAAGTGTGATTAAGCTCCAACTATAGACAGAACTTCTTGGTATCACTAGTTTTGTTACCCAATGTGATTATCGGTTCAAAGCTACCTGGATAGCAAATTTATTTTTATGCCTCATGATATGCTAATATCGTTACTGCAAAGTTTTTATAAAAATAATCCAAACAAATGCTGTCACTGACTCTGGAAAATTAATGTATTTTAGTCAATGATACAAAATTCTCATCTGTAATTATGACTCATCAGACAGAAAACTGGGAGTCATAATATTAAAATAAAGAAAAAAGATGAAGAATTAGAATCAGACTTGCTCTATTTAAAATTTTACATTTCAGTATTTCACTTTAACCACCACTTCTCTCAATTAAATCACTACTTTGCACGTATCTTCAACTTTTTTTTGCCATCTTTTTCTTATTCCATCAGCAAAATCCTAACCTTGGGTCATTCTAACCATGTGCCTTTCTGTTCCTGTATCCAAGCTATTAAACACTACCAACAACAAAAAAATTATGCTACCATTCAGACTGCTGCCACCACTAATTCACAGATTTTTTACTTCTGCTCTGGATTCTTAATATATTTTCTAAGCAACTTCCTATATCGCAAACACCAGCTTTTTAAAATCTTTATTTAGCACATTCCTCAAATCTGAAAGTTCACCACTACTTCCATTACAGTTAACCTTCCTTCTTCAGGGCAGGAGGCCATAAGGCAATAAGACCTTCACCTTCCAACCCTCACAAAACCATTTGTATCCACATGCATCCTCCTTCCACTGTCAGCAGCATCAAGGTTAATTGGGATCTTCCCCTCTACGGGCTTTTGGACATAAATATTGACCTTAATTATACATATCCTACTCTCATTCCTTAACATCACCCTCTCATAAAGAGTATAGCCTAGAAAGCCCTATGAGACAGTTCTACTGTCACATGGGGTTGCTATGAGTCAATACTGATTGACTGCCTTTACACTCTTAAATTAAAACTGAGAAATTTTTAAATGTTGATTTATTACTTCATTTAAGAATAACATAAACTCATTATCTATCAACATTTTTATAACCAAAAACATGGTATTTTCCAAAACATAATCTTTTAGTGAAGTAGTAGCACTGTTTTGCATTCTTGCAAATCTCTTTAATGTCAGGCTTAATAGAAGATAGCGGGAGTCTCAGATCTGCTCCTGCTGTTTTAATTGAAGTAGCTGAAGAAAGTTCAGCCTCAAATGGATATGTAGTTGGAAAAGGAAAGAACAACTTTTGACATAACTATATATATTTTCTGATATGATGATGGTTGACTGTTTAAAGGCTACCTAGCAATGTAGAATCTGGAACCATTCCCACTTCTTAAATGTTAGTATACCCTAGGAGTCTATCCTTGGCTTTCTTATCAACCTACTTTTTCAGGATGATCTCTTGACTTAGCTGCCCTAACCAGAAACTTGGGAGACACTCTAATTACCCCCACCCACCCACCTATATTCAATCTATCACCCAACATGGTCAGTTCTACCTCTTAAATCTCTCTCTCCTTGCCTTTATCCTCTTTGTCACCCCACTGCGACAGTGCAGGTCCTCTGTCGTAGCTCATGGCCCTCCCTGTACTGAGCTGTATTATTCCAACTGCCTCATAACTGATGCCTGTGTCTAGCCTCGCCCTACTTTAATCTATTATTCACAATGGCAGGTGGGCAGTGCTTCTAAAATGCTAATCTGATCATGCCATTTCCCCTGCTTAAAACTCTTAAGTTTTCTCTTTGCCATCATAATGACACCCAAACGTTTTACCATAATATCCCAGATTCATCATTATCCAACTGAATCTCTGTATCCCCCGCAATCTCTATACTCCAGTTATACTAAATTTTCTCTAACCTTTTAAGTGCTACATGTTCATGTCTTTACTATTATAGAAAAGTCTACTTCCTTTGGCCTAACTACTCTAATTATGCTTGAAGGCTCATCTCAGATATCACTACCAGTAGGAAACCTCCTCCAACCACCCCTACTCCCTTCTCAGGGCTGGCTGCCTTTCTTATGTGTACTTCATAAGTGGCAGTGGAAATATGTTGAACAAATTCCACAATAATAAAAACCAGTGTAGAGAAGATCATCTTATTTGTTAAATACAATTGGTAGCGTAGTGCCTAAGGCACTTGATGCTAATCAGAAGGCTGGCAGTTCAAACCCACCAGCCACTCCTCGGAAGGAAGATGGGGCAATCTACTTCCATAGTGATACTGCCTCGGAAACCCAAGGAGGGGTGGCTATGAGTCAGGTCTGACTCGACAGCACAGAACAACAACAACAACACGTTTATTAATTTACAGGTGTTGCTATATACTTCCATATTTTAAAGTGTAAAACTGATGTTAATTACTTACTTTTTACAATTTAAGTATATAGTAAATCAGGGCACAGATTTCATCTTTTATTTGTTCTGTAACCCTTTAACACAAATCAAATTCTTACCTGAAGGAAAATACCTTGCACGTACATTGTACTTTTTAGTTTTCAGACCATTTCACAAACATTGTTTCAAATATATTGCCACAACACACTGGCTGAGTTAGGAAAGTTCGGTTTCAACCTCATTTCACACAAGAGGGAATTGAGATTAGCTAATTTGCCTGATGTCACTTAGTGAGTAAAATAATCCCTCTAGAATGCAAGCCTTCTGATTCTTAACCCAGTACTCTTCCCAGCAGACCACTGTCTGCACTCAGAAGGTGCTCAACAGGAATGGTTTTGCTCATGGAACAAGCAATCAGCGACAGTGCAGATGGAGGCACAGGTTTCAAGGAAAGGGCTTTGGCTCAGCACATGCCCTTCCCTCTGACCACATCCCACACCTGAACCACACACTATCACATTCTTTCCAACCTCTCTAATCCTAAACAATTCAAAGCATATATCAGCAGTTATTTTTCCTATCTTTCTGCACATTTTCTTGTTTTCTCTTCCATTTTTGTGAATTCCCTTTCTCCTTTTCATTTATTTCCCTTTTTAAAACTTTTCGCCTCAAGTTTCTTAGTTACTTTCCCTTTCCAATCTCTTAAGATCTCACAAATTTAAAACCGTGTACCATGAATGTCCCAATGGCAATACCAAAATTTGAATTTATTCTGCAACTAGTTTATGATCCAATCACCCAGATTTGTTAGGTTGCCTAAAATACTGTTACGTATAGTGGTAAGAGTCCTACCTGAAGGTCTGTGCTTTAACTGCTTATACAGATCAATGGCATGCTGCTCCCTACAAAGAGAAATGCAGTGAAGGTAAATTTAATGATTTCAATAAACCAGAATTTGAAATGAACAACTATCTGGACAGAGTAATGATCCCATTTTAAAGTACATATTGTCAATGAAGATTTGACAGTGTTTCACTGAGTAATAAGGAACTATTGTACAAGACTTTAAAATGCAAAGTTGAATGTGCTCCAATGTCCCAGCACTTACACAGCATCCTTGCACCAGAAAACACTTAAATGGGCAAAACTCATGGCCTGTGATGTTTCTAATCTAAACAATTAGGAAGTTAACCTCATTTAGGACATCTAAAAGACAATGCCTTGGACCAGAAGTATGCTAGTAGGGAAATAGTTTCTCACTTAGCGTAGTTGGAAAATTATTCTTAACACTCCACATGAAGAAACCTTGATTAAAAAGGCAAAGAAGGTCAACCCAGAGCATTAGTTCTAAAATTTCCTGTTGTGACTAAGAGAAAGCATCCTTCAAAACTAGATACCAATACATCTGGAGAAAAGAAAACTAAAGAGAAGGACCCTCAGAGGCTTACTCTGTAAGATGTAACAAGAAAGAACAATCTGCTACAAAAAAGTACAGACATCAAGACCAACAACACAAGTCCAGCCTTACAAAGATTCCATCAAGTCTCCCTGTCGTCTTCCATATGGGCTCTTCTGTAGCTCCATGATCTCAGTGTGCAGGGACATGATCTGATCCTCCAGGTATCCAATGACACCAACCTAAGATATGATGATGAAAATATAAAATAAATGGCAGGCTCACCACCACACTGGAACAGAATTTAGACCATAACATTACAGAATGACTCACTGCTGCAGAAGCACTAAGTGATTTAATATGAAACACAGACTTTGTTAATGTCTTTTTATATTTCAGATTCTAACACTTATGCTTTCACATAAGTACACACTTATTGCTATGTTTCCCTCTTTTCTCTCCTGGTAAGAGCAAACTACAGTATTTGCTTTTTCTTCTTGAAAAGCAAACAGATAAGGTATCCAATGCCAGCATAGCAACTGCTCCACTCATGTCCACAACTTAACCAGGAAAGCAGGGTAAGGGACTGGAGTCAAAGACAGCAACAACCTCGTGGGACCACAGACAGACAAATGTGGCAAGGAAGAAATCTGCCCCAGAGAGAGTGATCTGTATGTATAATTGATTGTCTAAACCAGCACATTTTTTTTAAATTATAATTTGGGTGAAAGTTTACAGAGCAAATGCACTTTCCATACAGCAGCTCACATACACTTTGTCTCATGACATTGACTACCATTTCCCACAAAGCAACAGCTCCTCTCTCACCTCCTTTCCGTAGTTACCTCTTCTGTGTCCTTCCCTCCCGTACCCTCCTGCCCCCAGAGCTGTCTCCCTGTGCATACATAGCCCTTCAATTCTCCCATGATTGGTCTCTCCAAGGAGTGTATCTACCTAATGTAAATGTTCAGCTCATATGCCTGTCTTTTGTTTGACTGGGAGTAGGTTCAATTACAGACCTGAAGGGCAGCTAGGGGCCACAGTCTCAGTGGTTCTACCAGGCTCTATCAGACCAGCAAACCTGGTCCCTCCCTAACCCCACCTTTTTTTTTTCTTTAATGATTTTGAGTTTTATTCCACATTGTTCTCCCACTCTATCCAGGATACCCTACAGAGAAACCCCTCCAAGTGGTTGACAGTGATATCCAAGCACCATCTAGTTCTTCTGGTCTCATAGTCGTAGAGGCTGAGGATCGCAGTGTACCAGTCATGTGGACTAATTGTTTCCATGCATCTTTGGTTTTCTTCATTCTTCCTTGCTCTGGACAAGGAGAGACCCATTGTTGCATCTAGATGTCCACTTGCAAGCCTTTAAGATCCCAGTCACTACTCACCAAAGTAGGATATGGAACAATGTTTTGTATAGTATTTTTCACCAGCTGAGCTCGATGTCCCCTGAGACTATGGTTCCGAGCCCACAGGTCCAACTACTCGCTCCTCTGGGTAGCTGGCTGTGGCCAAGAAATGACAACAACCTTGTCCCTTGTATGCTCTATTATATACCTGGGAATTCTTACAGAACATACCAATACACTTACAGAAACACTGCCTGCCAACCCTATACATGGTCTTGGGCACACTCCCCCCTGCACAGACATACCTTAGACATACCTTATAACATACCTATTATAGTTCAGCCTGTCCACCCATCTATCCACCCATATTTTCAATGTTTGCCTTCACTGACAACACAGTACTTATGTGCAAAAGCGTTCATCTTTGTTGTCTGTACCTCCCATGCACCTGTCTGTCTTCCTCTTCCTCAATCCCACCATGTTGATCGCTCACATTTGGCACACTGCCTTTCTCTTCACCCAAATCAGTAGTTGTCTCTACCTATTTAACTCTGGTAGTTAAGTTTGTATATCAACTTGGCTAGGCCTGGTTGAGTGGCTGGGCTGCTGGTGATAGTTATTCCCCATGATGAGAGTGGCAGTTAGCTCCATGGTGGGATCTACCACAAGCAGCTGAGGAGCTGTTTTGGGTATGTAGTTTGCTTCCCATATATAAGAAACAGCTTTGGGAATGGTCTCTAGCTTATGGCACACTTGAACCCTGCATGCAGCCATGTCGCTGTTCAGTAGCCTGCCATGTTCTGCCAACGTTGGCTATGCCTTTTTACTTGTCAACCTTGGACTTGTCAGTCTCAGCAGCCAGCACCTGCCTGAGTGAAAAAAAGCCTCTAGCTTCAGTGGGCTGGGAGCAGGAGGCAGAGCTAAAGTCCAAGGCTGAGGGGCTTTCACCCAGCCCCTAGAGCCTGGTACTTGGAACTCGGATTTCAAGCCTCCAAACTGTACAAGAATAAACTCCTGTTTGTTCAAGCATCCTATGTGTGGTATATTCCTGTCAGGGTAGCACTAGGTAACCAAAAACACTAACAGTGTTCCCTCCCCTCCTCTCCCACTCCTGGTACCCAACAAAGAAAATTTCCTTTCATATATAAACCTTTCCTTGACTTTTTAAAATAACAGACTAATAGCATATTTGTCCTTCTGTGATTGACTTATTTCACTCAGCATAATGTCCTCCAAGTTCATCCATGTTATGCGGCATTTTGCAGATTCTACATTCTTCTTTAGGGTTGCACAGTATTCCACTGCTTGTATGTACCATAGTTTGGTTATCCATTCTTCTGTTGATGGACACCTAGGTTGTTTCCATCTTTTTGTTATTGTAAATAGTGCTGCGATGAACATGGGTGTGCATATATCTGTTTTTGTCCTGGCTCTCACTTCTTTAGGATATATACCTAGTAATGGAATGGTATTTCTAATTCCAACTTTTGAAGGAATCACCATACTGCTTTCCACAGTGGTTGTATCATTTTACAGTCCTACCAGCATGTATGAGAGTCCCAATCTCTCTGCATCCTCACCAGCATCTGCTATTTTATGTCTTGTTGAACTCTGCTACTAATAAACCAGCACAATTTTGAGAGTAAAAGAGAGTACTATAGATAATTATGGCAAGATAGTAGAAAAAAATGGAACTGTCCCAGGTAAACTGGGATCTGCAGTCACTCTAACTAAACCAACCAGTCATGAAAATTAAGTGATAATTACCACTTATTATTGACTCTCATTTAATCTTCATAACTCTACTAAAAAAGGTATTGCCTTCACAATATAATGAGGAAACTGAAGCCTGGCAAGGCTAAGTACTTCACCTAACATCCTACTTTAAAGCCCTTGTTCTTATCCACTATGGCAGCTCCCTCCATATACACACAGATATTTGTCTCACTGAGTATCAGAAAAGAATGACTTGAGACAAACTCTTCATATAGCCAAACCAAAGGAAATTTCTAAGGGAGACTTCAGAAATTAGTAACACAGAATGAACTCAGTCATTTTACCTCAGCATAGTGGATGGCCTTTTCCTCCATTTCCTTCCATGCTTTTAACATTTTTTCTGAGGCTAAAAAAAAAAAAGAAAGAAAGTCTAAATAGGTTACGTAGTGCCTAAGGCACTTGACTGCTAACCAGAAGGCTGGTGGTTCAAACCCACCAGCCACTCCTCAGAAGGAAGATGGGGCAATCTACTTTCGTAGTGATACTGGCTCGGAAACCCAAGGAGGGGTCACTATGAGTCGGGTCCGACTCGACAGCACATAACAACAACAACAACAACAAATAGGCTACCAGAAACAGCCATAGCTCTTTAACTACTGGCCTACTCATCTCCTCACCATATCAACATTAAATTTTTGCATATATTAAAGTAATACATAAACATGATTTTTAAAAAGTCAAATACTATATATAAAAGAAAAGACTTTAAAAGAAAGGGCTTCCTCCACTTTCCCTCTCCCCTCTGCCTGAGGAAACCTTACGGTTAATCACCTGTCACATAAGATACATACCCTTTTCCCTCACAAGTGGGACCATGTATACATACTTTTCTTCCCTTGCTTTTCCTTCAACTTAAAACATCACCACCCTCAAAGATTATCTTTTAATAGCAGCAATGCAAATCCACCTCATTCTTTTCTAACAGCAGCATAGTATACATTTGACCAGTTAAAGATATTTAATGAAAGAAATAAAGCATCGATCATAGAACTAGCTCTAATGGGTAAATCTATCCACTCAAGCAGGCATTACTGATCCTTTATTTTGAGATAAACATACCGTGCTCAGAATAAGTATACAAACAGTATTTATCTCCCCCCAAAAGGATTTGTTTCAAAAAATAAAACAGCAAGTTGGTGATGACACCTTTAGTTTATTCAACCTTTAACTCTGCCTTTTACATCTCCTTTGGTACATCTGCAGAGAGATAAGCCTGGAGTCAAATACTAAAAATCTGGAGGATGTATACAATAAAAAAGCTGGACTCCCCAACAGACGGTCTAGAGAGAAACACAACCCTAGAATTATTTATTAGTTACAGAAAGGCAAGTAGCTTAAGACTCCCCTAAGAAGTCAACCCAGTAGAAAGGTTGAGTCTATTTTTGAAATGAGGCTTAATATTCAGATTTTTAAATTGCCTCTACATTTTTCTGGAGCCAAATAATTTTAGTCCAATCATGGGGGGGGGGGGTTAAGTTCTCGATTAGGTTTTAAAAAAAAGGAGAGCTAACATTCAAGATAAAGCCATGGTTTATGATGAGCTGGAGGAGCTCTGCTGGCATAGTGCCTAAGGCACTTGACTGCTAACCAGAAGGCTGGCGGTTCAAAACCCACCAGCCACTCCTCGGAATGAAGGTTAGGCAATCTACTTCTGTAGTGACACTGCTTCGGAAACCCAAGAAAGGGTCGCTATGAGTCGGAACTGACTTGACGACAGTGTGGTTTTCATAATGATTTGAGTTGTCCTGTCTGTTCTTCCAAAGTGATTATCTCAGGAAATGGCTAACAGCAGATGGCTCCAAGAGACTAGTGACCCTTTCAAGCACATTACCCATGCACTCACATATTCCATAAGTCATCTGCTCACTATATCTCTCCAAGTCAAGCTGAATGCTTTTGTGGAAAAACTCTAATTTTGCTTTCAGTTGCTGAGATGCTGAGATCAAAGTGTTCTTCATTTTTGTCAAGTTAGCATTGTATCTAAGAAGACTTAACCTAAACCATAACAACAACAAAAAAAAGATATTATCACCATATCAGAAACAAAACATGAGACAAAAATTTAAAAACTTAAGTTGCCATCAGCTCACACCCCAATTATGATTATCAATCTATAAAAAGTAGCTGATCTCTAGAATCTGGTCTTTAAAAACTTTCTCCTGTGACAATCTACCATAAAACAATCTTCTTATATTAAAACCGTTCTACTCTCAAGCCATTGCAATTGGATGTTTTCAGACTATTTGCAAGAATTCTTTTAAGTCTGATCAGAACATACCAACTAGCCCCATTTTTAAATACTACACAGAACACTGATAGGTCGAAATTGGAAAGATCAATGCCTGGGCATACAAAACACATGACGTGGTAGTTATAAACAACAGGATCCACTTACATTGCTGCTCTTTGTCCCTGAAAGAGCCTGCTGTAGTCTTCTTTCAGCCCAGACACATAATGCACTGCTTCGGCCCACACTTTACGCAACTGTATAATTGGTAGCTGTATTTTGCTATCTTGTACTATATGCAAGAAGATGGGAAAAAGGGAGAGGGAGGAGTCACTTTTGTTGTTGTTTGGGTGAAAGTTTACACAGAATTAGTTTTCCATTCAACAATTTACACACATTTTGTTTCGTAACATTAGTTGCCAATTCCTTCAATGGAGAATTAGTTTTTAACATCTGAGGTGTTCATTTATTATCTTCTGTGATACCCTGGCCATGCAAGTAGCATTACCATAGGTCCTATAAACAATCATTTGTTACCATTACTGAATACTGAATACTTTCAGTACACAACCCTATTCCAGGTACAACGTGGAGCTTGCTGTATCTGTCCTCTTGTTCTTGCTTCTCCCCAGCCTGGAACACTCTTTTCTTTCCATCAAAACAAAGTCTTTATTTATTTCAAGCTCTAGATGAAGTCTCATTGCCTCCACAATCCACCACGATCTTCTCTGCTTCTAATAAATTTCATCTCCTGGACCACTGACCCAGCTTCAGCAAAGCATGCAGGATGAATGGTTGTCTAATAGGATATACTTTCTTCAATGTCAGACTTATGACATTATCTATTTATGATGATCTCTTGCCCTTTCTTTGATGAAGGGAATGCTGCTTTTATAAACCAATGCAGGTATATGATAGTTTCAAAGTAATTTCATTTTAACATTAAGAAATTCTCAAGACTTAAAGAGATCCACCCTATACTTTAAGGTGGCAAGTGTGTCTTCTACTATTCTAAGGAAAATCTTCAGAGAATTTTTAAGTAGAACCTGCCACACTAGTGTTCACATTGCAAAAACATATTATTTGAAGGAGACCTCAAAATATAAAGCTATGTATCTGGAAAAAAATCTCTACTTCCCCTAATAATTATTACCAGCCCTAATTAACCATTCTTCTATTCCAACATACCCACACTTTCTCTTATGGTTTCTCATAGCAGACCTCCCCCCACCCCCAAAAAAAACACTCTTTAAAGAAGTCTGGGGAAGGAGGAGGAGTTGACAAAAAGAAAACCAAAACTTCAAAAAGTAAATTTGGAGAGCCTGAAAGAAACAGCACCACAGTAGCAACATGCATATTCAAAGCCCAGACCTCAGTCTCAGTTATCATTCTCTTTGGAGAAATGGGATTCCAGGACTAGGGCAGGAAATATACAAGATGAGCCTAGAGGATACTTCAGGGCCAGAAAATAAGGAAGTGCTTAGAAAACCAAGCAACCAACTGAACAAACCCATACTGATGGAGTGTACGTCAAAGGGGCACAGGAACCAACTGAAAGCTCCCAAAGACGAATGCTGAATAATTCAAGCAATGAAATAAGTATTTTCCTGGATTATAATCCAAAGTATAAAATAAATACCTATGAGTTCATACAGATTGAATAAATTGATAAATGAGGAAGAAAAGACAAATTTGCAGAAAACTCTTAATAAATTATGTAGATACTCTATTCTAAAGAAGGGGGAACCTAACTTACAACTCCTTAAGCGTAGGCTGTACATAGTGAGTTCCTTCCCAAGAGTACAGTATGGAGAGAGAAAAGACTAACCTAACAAACACTATCTCAGCCAGGTGAGCAAGGTCATACCAACAGTCATAAACCATGCTGAAGTATGTACCGCAAAAACAGATTCCTAGTAGCTCAATGGTTAAGTGCTCAGCTGTTAACCATGAGTAGCTCTATAGGAGAAGATCTGCCAATCCGTTTCTATAAAGATTTACAGCCTAAAAAATCCTATGGGGCAGTTCTACTCTGTCATAGAGGGTTGCTATGAGTAATTAACTCAAAGGCACACAATAATAAACCTTGATATGATGTGATGAAAATGGTACTTGAGCTCTAGATCTTTCTCTCAAAAACATATAACCTATAACCTCAGTTTGTTACCATTACTGAACACTGAATACTCAGTCTAATCATAAGGGGGAAAAAGACATCAAATCCCAATACAGGGTCACCCTATAAAATATCTGACCAGCACTCCATAAAACTGTTAAAGTCATAAAAATATAAGGAAAGTCTTGAGAAACTGTCATAGCCAAGATAAGTCTAAAAAGATATAACAACTAAATGTAACGTAGTAAGTCAAAATCGACTTGATGGTACAGCAAGTGAAGGTGACTGATCAAGAATTTATTGCAAGTAGGTATGGTTCAATTTAGTAGGGACTCATTCAAGAAGGGGCTCAGTTAATCATTTCTAAGTAAGGGGAAAACAGTTGTCTGAGCTCTGGCGGTAGAGTGGTTAAGCCATTTGGCTGCTAACCAAAAGGTCAGTGGTTTGAACCCACCAGCTGCTCCATCGAAGAAAGATGGGCAATCTGCTTCCTTGAAGAGTTATAGCCTTGGAAACCCAGTGGTGGTCACTATGAGTCAAAATTAACAGCAGTGAGTTTGGCTTGGTTTAGAGTTGTCTGTGACTTGGACATTGGGTGTTTGTAACCCAGGGAATGCCTATGATCCTGTCAGAGTCAAAATTGTATTATTTCAGATATAAGCTCAGCAATAAACACACTATACTTACCAATATAATTTACACAGTCAGATAAACTTCTGGAAGCAAATGGGCCTTCATACACAGTCTTGCTTTTATCAAACAAATAAACCATATAGCTATCACAGCCTCTCTGAAAAAGATACCAACAATTAAAATTCTACTAAGATCCTCAAAAATCCTAGGTTCTCTAAAGAATTAAGCACTAGATTTCCTACATTGAAATACAAATGAAGAGCTAATGTGCATTAGCATAACCCCACAGATTTAGGGTCTAATTTTTATAGTGCCTAAGGTATATGAAGGAGCTCTGGTGGTGTAGTGCCTAAAGGATTTGACTGCTAACCAGAAGGCTGGCAGTTCAAACCCACCAGCCACTTCTCGGAAGGAAAGTTGGGCAATCTACTTCCATAGTGATACTGCCTCGAAAACCCAAGGAGGGGTCACTATGAGTAGGATCTGACTCGATGGCAGTGAGTTTGGTTTTTCAGTTTAAGGCATGTGACTGTTAACCAGAAGGCTGGTGGTTCAAACCCACCCGGGAAGGAAGACTGGGCAATCTACTTCCTTAGAGATACTGCCTCAGAAACCCAAGGAGGGGTCACTATGAGTCAGATTTTACTCGACAACAGTGAGTTTATTTTTGTTTAGAAAAAATAAAAAATTATGGTATGGGCTAAAGTAAAAGACATTATTACCAGACCCAAAAGGACAAAAGCAAAAAGTGATAACCCCCTATAGCCATACAATGGAAATATGATTCAGTAATCAACAGGAATGTGAACCTCAAAAACAAAATGGGAAGTGAAAGAAGCCAGATGTAAGACACTACATATCATACAATTCCATTTATAGAAAATGTGCAGGAAAAGCAAATCTATAAAGAAAGATTAGTGGTTCCCTGGGTCAAGCAGATGGGCACTAACAGTTAATGGACATGAGGGATCATAATGCAATGATGGAAATGTTTTAAAACCAATTTATGGTTATGCCTGCATACCTTGGTAAATTTACTAAAAAATATAACTGAATTGTACACTTGGAATGGGTGAATTACATGATATGTAAAATACTCCTTAATAAAGTAATAAAAAGAAAAATGTCTTGGCCACAATCATATTTTACCATCCACATATCCTCAGGCAGGGCTTAGACAGCATGCCTAATTTCAAGCTGTTAGGCTTCACGTAAGGAGCTCTGATGAAGCAGCGGTAAAGCATTTGGCTGCTAACAAAAAGGTCAGTGGTTTGAACCCACCAGCTACTCCATAGAAGAAAGATAAGGCAATCTGCTTCTGTAAAGATTTACAGCCTTGGAAACCCTATAGGGCAGTTCTACTCTGTCCTACGGCTCACTATGGAATGGAATCAACTCAATGGCAATGCGTCTGGTTTGGTTTTTGGTTTAGGCTTCAAGTAAGAGAAGCCTTGGTGGCACAGTGGTTAAGCACTTGGCTGTTAACTGAAAGGTTGGTAATTCAATCCCACCACTCCATGGGAGAAAGATGTGGCAGTCTGCTTCTGTGAAGATTTACAGCCTTGGAAACCCTATGGGACAGTTCTACTCTGTCCTACAGTGTTGCTATGAGTGGGAATCAGCTCAACAGGAACAGGTTTAGGGTTCAAGTACAAGAAGGAAAAGAAAGAGGGAGGACAGAACTGCCACCAATGAGAAAGTAATACAAAGTTCAAAACAACAAATGTTCCATTTATACCTTCTTCATCTTGCAAAGCAGTGATAAAAGTAATGAGTAGGATAAAACTAAAAAAATTATAAGATATGCACCAACTACCCCAGAAACTCCAAGTATATAATCAAAAAATGCAGGGCATGCAATCTCTTTATGCAAACAGAGTTTAGAAGTCTCTTACAACTCCATCTAGGACACATTGAGAGGCTGGTTTCCGAGGGTCCAAAGAAATTCCCGTCTCTGAAAGCAGCTCTTGAGAACCAGTGCTTATTCCAGTCTCACGCTCAATACGAGACTGTAGTGAATGAAGACTTTCATCAGGAGGCAACAAAAAAGAAATTATCTTTGCAGAAGTCATATTGAGAATGTGCACTATCTGTATAAATAAGAAAAAAGATAAAGGATTATCAATCACTTGCTACGTGAAAGATTCAGTGCTAAGTACTATAAGGGGAATGTGAGTAAAAAGGCATTCATTATTTCTGCACTAAACAAGGTTCAACATTCTCCAGAGTGAAATCTGCTTTGATAATTATAGTGACATTCTGAAAACTGAAAAGCAGAATTTAATTTTCTACTACAACAGAGGTTAATTCCAACAAATAAAATTCCAAAGTTCTAAGGATATAAAGGAGCTCTGGTGGTGTAGTGGTTGAAGCATGTGGCTGCTAATGAAAAGGTCGCTGGTTTGAACCCACCAGCTGTTCTATGGAAGAAAGATGAGGCAGTCTGCTTTCAAAAAGATTTACAGCTTTGGAAACAACAATGGGGGCCTCTATGAGTCAGAATTTATTCAATGATAGTGAGTGAGTTAGTTTTTTTTAAATTGTGATTTGGGTGAAATTTTAGAGCAAATTCATTTTCTACACAACAGTTCATACATATTTTGTTTCATGATATTGATTGTAGTCCCTACAGCGTAACAGCTCTCTTCCCACTTCCTCCCTGTGATTACCTTTTCCCTGTGTTCTTCTTTCCTATGCATTCTTGCCTTCTAAGCTATCTCCCTGAACAAATACTGCCCTTCTGCTCTCTGATGGTTGACTGTTCTAAGAAGTATACCTACAAGGTGTAAATGTTCACCATATATACTTGTCTATTTTTGGCTGGAAACCACAAAAGTCAGTTCAATTCCAGGCCCCAAGTTTTTTTTTTTTTTTTCCCAAGGATGCAACAAAATCAAGAAATAAAAATCCCGATTCAAGAAAGCAATAATTTATTCTCAGAGACATATCTAGACATGGAAGGAAAACATTCCCATTTATGAAGTATTTAATAAATGCATTACATTTCACATAATATTCCCACTGATTAATCTTCTAACCCAATTTTGGGATGAGGGAGAAACCGGGGCTCTAAGAAGTTAAATAACTTGTTTGGGATCACACGGGGCTAACTGGTAGAGCTTGACTCTTTTATCTGTCTGACTGCCCCATAATGCTTCAAGAATAATCTTCTAATAGAAAAGCTAGGCCTCTCTTTAAACAAAAAAAAAATGTTCTCATTTTTCAAATAACTCAATCAAATACCAGATCAGTTAAATGACTGCTAACCAAAAGGCTGGCGGTTCAAACCCACCAGCCACTCCTCGGTAGGAAGGTTGGGCAATCTACTTCTGTAGTGATATTGCCTCAGAAACTCACGGAGGGGTCGCTATGAGTCGGGTTTGACTCCACAGCACATAACAACAACAACAACAAGGGCCCAAAGTTAGACAAGAAAACTACTTCACTGCTCTCACCTAAAGTCCCAGTAAAAGCAGTCTGATGGAAGAGAAACAATTACTCCAAGGGAGTAGTGGACCATGTGAACCTCAGTCTACATGACCCTGAGCTCAGAAGAACTAGATAATGCCCAACTACCACTGTCAACCACTCAGAAAAGGATCAGTGTAGGAGATCCTAGATAGAGGGGGAGAAAAATGTACAACAAAATTCAAAATTATAAAAAAGACCAGGCTTCTAGTAGACCATACAAACCTCAGCCTACATGACCCTGAGACCAGAAGAACTAGTTGGTGCCCAGCTACCACTGTCAACCACTCAGAAAGATATCAAAATGGGACATTCTGGATAGAGTGGGAGAACAATGTGCAACAAAACTCAAAATCATAAAAATGACCAGGCTTACTGGTCTGACAGAGACTACTGAAAGCCCCAAGACTATGGCCCGCAGTCACCCTTCAGGCTTGGAATTGAACTCACCCCTGTAGTTTCCAGCCAAACAACAGACAGGTGTATAATGTGAACATTATACTAGATAGGTACACTCCTTAGAACAATTAACCACGGGAGATCAGAAGGGCAGTATTTGCATGGAAAGATAGCTCAGAGGCAGGAATACACAGGAAAGGACCCAGGGAAAAGGTAATCACAGGGAGAAAGTAGGAAGAGCTCTTACATTACAGGAATTGCAATCAGCATCATGAAACAAAATGTGTATGAACTGTTGTATGGAAAATGAATTTGCTCTGTAAACTTTCCCCAAATCACAATAAAATTTTAAAAAAGTAATCTGATATAGGCCAAATAAGTGAGAGGCTGAGTCGGGTGGGGCACTGTCCAGGTATCCAAAGACAGCCAAAGAGTTGAAGGTCAGTCTTTTGAATACAACATGATTTTAAATTCTCTTCCACTATTCCTGAAAAAGCTATGCAAATTAATGTATCAGTTTCTCTGTACCTTATGTTGAATGACACATGAAAATGATTAAAATGATCTCTGTTTTATAGATCCATCGACCTATCGTCAGCTGATCTTTGACAAAGGTCCCAAATCCATTAAGTGGGGAAGAGAATGTTTGTTTAATAAATGGTGCTGGCAAAACTGGAGATCCATTTGCAGAAAAATGAAACAAGATCTGTACCTCACACCACACACAAAAACAAACTCCAGATGGATCAAAGACTTAAATGTGAAACCTAGAACTATACAGTTTCTCAAGGAAAATTTAGGCTCAAACTTAAGGGCCCTAATATTTAGTATAAATAGACTACCAAGCATAATTCAAAATGCACCAACAGCAGAAGAGAAGCCAGATGATTGGGACCTTCTAAAAATTAAATGTTTATGTGCTTCCAAAGACTTCTCCAAAAGAGTCAAAAGAGAACCTACAGATTGGGAAAAAATATTTGGTAATAACGTATCTGACAAGGGACTTATCTCTAGAATTTATAGAACACTCCAACACCTCAATAACAAAAAGACAAACAATCCAATTAAAAAATGGGCAGAAGACATGAACAGACACTTCACCAAGGAGGATATTCAAGCGGCCAACAAACATATGAAGAAATGCTCACGATCATTAGCTATTAGAGAGATGCAAATCAAAACAACAATGAGATACCATCTTGCTCCAGCACTAGTATCAAAGTTCAACAGGACAGAAAATAACAAATGCTGGCGAGGTTGTGGAGAGATTGGGACTCTCATACACTGCTGGTGGGACTGTAAAATGGTACAACCATTGTGGAAAGCAGTATGGCAATTCCTTCAAAAGTTGGAAATACAAATACCATTTGACCCAGCCATCCCATTACTAGGTATATACCCTAAAGAAGTGAGAGCCATAACAAGAACAGATATATGCACGCCGATGTTCATCGCAGCACTATTTACAATAGCCAAAACTTGGAAACAACCTAGATGTCCAACAACTGAGGAATGGATAACCAAACTTTGGTACATTCACACAATGGAATACTATGCAACGCTAAAGAATAATGTAGAATCTGCAAAACACCGCATAACGTGGATGAACTTGGAGGACATTATGCTGAGCGAAATAAGTCAGTCACAAAAGGACAAATATTGTATTAGTCCGTTATTGTGAAAGTTAAGGAAAGGTTTATATATTGGAGGACGTTTTCTTTGTTGGTTACCAGGGGTGGGAGGGAAGGGGAGGGAATGCTGTTAGATAGATAGAGATAAATATTGATTTGGGTGAAGAGAAGGGCAATGTACCAAATGTGAGTGACCAATATGGCAGCATTGAGGATGAGAAAGACAGAGAGAGTTACATGGGCAGTACAAACAACAAATATGAACCCCTTTGCAAATACAATACTGAGTTGTCAATGAAAGCAAACATGGGTATAGGGACGGATAGATGGGTGAACAAGCTAAACAATTATGTATGTCTAAATGGAGAGTGTATCCAAGATCATATACAGGGTTGGCAGACAATGGGCCTCTCAGGGTGCAGAAGAGTATGAAGGGATGGACACTGGGAGGAGGTAACTATGGGGAGGAAGTGGGAGGGGAGCTGCTGCATTGTAAATTTTGGTCAATGACATGAGACAAAGTATATGTGAACTGCTGTATGAAAAGTGAATTTACTCTGTAAATCTTCACCCAAATCCTAAAAAAAAAAAAAAAAAAAATGGTGTTACAGAAATACCAAACTGTATTGCTAAACTGAAATTAAATCCTTTCTTCATGTACACTCCAAACGTCTAACAGGGTTGTCAGTATTTCTCTTAGCAGACCATAAAAGGCTTTCCTTTAATATATAACAACTTTCTATGTTTAAAAGGGGGGGAGGAGCAGGGAAGGGAATCTTCAAAAGTGACAGCCTTACAACACAAGTACACCACAGAGACCTTCCATGCCCTCTCAGCCCCGGCAGATTTCATACTATGACAGCTACCACTGACAGCAACAGTAGAAACTTAGGGTGAAAATCCTGCATTGAACATTTACTTTACACAGGATCTATGTCAAACTAGGGTAAGTGAGCATGGCATCCCACTCACCAAAGCTCTGAGCTGAAAGGAAATAAAAGAAAGGCAGAGGAATAAGTCTCAAATGTATTCATCTGTTCCCTCGAATATTTAGAAAGAAGAATGACAAGGCATTTCAGAAGATGAGATCAGCAGTTCATGTTGCATGAAAGACAGAGAGGGGAGCACGTACAGAGGCATGAAGTTAGGAGGGAACCTTTCTCACCACATCAAGTCTAATACGGTCTGACCTAAGTGAATGAGGTGACAGTGGAAAATCTAAAAGATACTTCAAAAGAGTAATCATCAAAGACCCCTTAGAAGCTGAAGTAAGCGGAACGCTTGCTAAAGAAATAAAAAGCACTAGCTCTATAAATATTTTCTTTTTCAATAGAAAAATCTGGAAAGATTGTTAAAATAAATGTATGCTATTTTCAAAATAAACTTTAATTTCAAAAGGTCTCACAAAGTAGACACCATTAAAACTAACCTTCAAATTCAGAATGTGATCCATTAACATAAAACATCTTGGCTGCTTCGAAACAAGATCAGTGGGTCCCCCTCTCTGCTGAGGATCCCAATTCAGCATTAATTGTAGCCAGTTTTCCATGGGTTCTACTATTAAACTAAACATACAAAAACAGGGTAAAAATCATGTTCTATTTTTCCTTCAGTATATAAAAAAATACAGGCCATCATCCATGGGTTATAAACATCTCATTTCAGATAACTCCTATTTGCCCTTCAATGCAGGACTTTTCAAACCATTTCTGTCATGGCTGGTAAAGTGAAACAGGAACAGACTAGAATTTTTAGTTTTGTGCTTTGTCACAGTAATGGAAATGGGAAAAATGATGGGTTGAAGCTCTGAAATGGAAGCCTTGGAAGAGGCATAATGAACCCTTTCAGGAGCCTAATGCATGAGACCAGATTATAGACAGGACTGTGGAGAACCATTCATATTCTAAGGGGTGTGGTTGGCCACCATCTTCAAAGCCCTGTTTTAATGTCATCTGCCCTCACTTTGAAATGATTGAACCAACCCCAAGCCCAACTTGCAACAAATTGTTCATAATCACCTCACTTGGTGGATGTGCTGCTTTAAAATCATTAAAAAGGCTTCCATCCTTTTCTTGCAGTAAAGGAAGGTAAAAAAGAATCCTATTCACCTGTTCTGACTGAGCTACAAACTCTTAAAAGACACAGGAAATTATCTCCTTTATAAACCAGACTGCCTATAATTTTACTGGTTGCCATTTTCTTTCCCAATGCCTGTCTGTACCATTTTATACCTATTCTCAAATAGTAATGAAGTAACAGGGACCAACCTTTTCCATAAAACAACAACAACAAAAATAGATATTTTAGTTGTAGTTGTTAGGTGCTGTCAAGTTAGTTCTGACTCACAGTGAACCTATATATAACAGAATGAAACACTGTCCAGTTCCTGTGCCAGCCTCACAATTTTTGCTATGCTCTGGTGGCATAATGCCTAAGGCATCTGACTGCTAACCAGAAGGCTGGCGGTTCAAACCCACCAGCCACTGCTCAGAAGGAAGATTGAGCAATCTACTTCCACAGTGATACCACCTTGGAAACCCAAGGAGGGGTTGCTATGAGTCAGATCTGACTCAACGGCAGTGAGTTTGGTTTGGTTTTTGTCTGAGCCCATCATTGCAGCCAGTGTCAATCCATCTCATTGAGGGTCTTCCCTTTTCTCGTTGACCCTCCACTTTAACAAGCATGATATCCTCCAAGGAATGGTCCCTTCTGACAACCTGACCAAAGGAGGTCAGTCAGTCAGTCTGCCCATTCTCACTGCCAAGAAGAATTCTGGCTGTACTTCCTCCAGGATAGATTTGCTAGTTCTTCTGGCAGTCCATGGTACCTTCGATATTCTTCACTAACACCACAACTCAAAAGCATCAACTTTTCTTCAGTCTTCCTCATCCATTGTCCAGCTTGCCATGCGTATGAAGCAAGTGAAAATACCATGGGTTAGGCACACATTAGCCTTCAAAGAGACATCTGTGCTTTTCAGCACTTTAAAGAGGTCTTTTGCAGCACATTTGCCCACTGCCATATGTCACCTTATTTCTTGACTGCTGCTTCCATTGGTGTTGATTGTGGAACCAAATAATATGAGATCTTTGACAACTTCAATCTTTTCTCCATTTATCATGATGCTGCTTATTGATCCAATTGTGAGGATTTTTGTATTGTGAGGATTTTTGTTTTCTTTATATTGAGATGTAATCCATACCGCAGACTGTAGTCTTTAATCTTCATCAGTAAGTATGTCAAGTCATCTTCACTTTCAGCAAGCAAAGTTGTGTCATCTGCATATTTCAAGTTGTTAATGAGTATTCTCCAATTCCAATGCCATGCTCTTCTTCATCTTCATGTAGTCCAGCTTCTTGGATTATTTGCTTATCGTACAGATTGAGTAGGTATGGTGATAGGATACAACGCACTCTGTTCATCATTTTAAACCATGCAGTGTCCCCTTGTTCTGTTCGAACAACAGCCTCCTGGTCTATGTACAGGTTCTTCATGAGCACAATTAAGTGTTCTGGAATTCCATTCTTCTCAATGTTATCCATAATTTGTTATGGTACACACAATCAAGTGCTTTTGCACAGTCAGTAAACCACAAGTAAACATCTTTCTGTGCTTCCAGCACAGTAAACCACAAGTAAACATCATTCTCTGCTTCCAGCCAAGATCCATCTGACATCAGCAATGATTTCCCTCATTCCACGTCCTCTTCTGAATCCAACTTGCATTTCTAAAAGTTCTCTGTCAGTATACTGCTGCCACCATTTTTGAATTATCTTCAGCAAGATTCTACCTGTGTGGGATTATTAATGATATTGTTCAGTAACTTCCACATTCTGTGGGATCACCTTTCTTTGGAAGGGTAAAAATATGGATTTCTTCCAGTCAGTTGGCTGGCTGTCTTCCAAATTTCTTGGAATAGATGAGTGAGTGCCTCTAGCACAAAATACATTAGTTGAAACATCTCAACAGGTATTCTGTCAACTCCTGGAGCCTTGTTCGTCGCCAATTCCTTTGGTGTAGCTTCCACTTTTTCCTTCACTGGTTCCATTGGTTCTTCATCATATGCCACCTCCTGAAATGGACAAACATTGACCAATTCTTTTTGGTACAGTGACTCTGTGTATTCTTTCCATCTTCTTTTGATGTTTCCTGCATCATTCAATATTTTGTCCATAGAATCATCCAATATTGCAACTTGAGGCTTGAATTTTTTCTTTAGTTCTTTCAGCTTGAGAAACGCTGAGTGTGTTCTTCCCTTTTGGTTTTCTAACTCCGGGTCTTTGTACATTTCATTATAATAATTGACTTTGTCCTCTCAAACTGCTCTTTGAAATCTTCTGTTCAGCTTTTTTATCTTGTCATTTCTTCCATTTGCTTTAGCTACTCTGCACTAAAGGGCAAGTTTCAGAGTCTCTTCTGGCAACCATTTTGGTCTTTTCTTCCTTTCCTGTCTTTTTAATGACCTTGTGCTTTCTCCATGGATGATGTTCTTTATGTCATCCCACAGTTCCTCTGGTTTTCAGTCATTGGTATTCAATGCATCAAATCTATTCTTAAATGGTCTCTAAATTCAGGAGGAATATAATTAAGGTCATATTTTGGCTCTTGTGGACTTGTTTTAATTGTCTTCAGCTTCAGCTTGAACTTACATATGAGCAGTTGATGGTAAGTTCCACAGTCAGCTCCTGGCCTTGTTCTGGCTGAAGATATCAAGCTGACCACTGCCTCTTTCCACAGATGTAGTTGATCTGATTCTTGTTTACTCCATCTGGTTAAGTCCATGTGTACCGCCTCCACTTATGTTGTTGATGAAAGGTATTGCAATGAATAAATCATTGGTCCTACAAAATTCTATCAAGAGATCTCCAGCATCATTTCTATCACCAAGGCCGTATTTTCCAACTACAAGTGATTCTTCTTTGTTTCCAATTTTTGCATCCTAATCACCAGTAATAATCCACACATCTTGAATGCATATTTGGTCAATTTCAGACTGCAGAAGTTGGTAAGTATCTTCAATTTCTTCGTGTTTGGCTTTGGTGGTTGAAGCGTAAATTTGAGTAATAGTAGTATTAACTGGTATTTCTTGTAGGTGCACGGATACTATCCTACCACTGACAGCACTGCACTTCAGGATAGATCTTGAAACATTCTTTGTGTCAATGAAGGCTACACCATTTCTTTCAGTATGTCATTCCTAGCACAGTAGATCATATGGTTGTCTGATTCAAAATGGCCAAAACCACTCCATTTCAGCTCATGTGTTCCATTTCATTTATCATAACTTCCAGTTTTCCTAGATTCATACTTTGTACATTCCACAGTCTGATCATTAATGGACGTTTGCAGCTGCTTCTTCCCATTTTGAGTCATACCACATCAGCAAATGGAAGTCCTGAAAGCTTTATTCTACCCACATCATTAAGGTTGACTCTACTCAGGAGGCAGCTCTTCCCTAGTTGTATTTTGAGTGCCTTTCGACCTGATGGGCTCGTCTTTTGGCACTATATCAGAAAATGTTTCAGGGCTATGCAAAAAGTTTTCCAGTAATGTATCAGACAGTGTTTCACTGCTATTGATAAGTTTTCACTGGCCAATTCTTTGAGAAGTGGATGGCCCCTTCCTTCTTCCGAGTCTATCTTAGTCTGGAAGCTCCGCTGAAATCTGTCCACACTGGGTGACCCTGCTGGTATTGAAATACCAGTGGCACAGCTTCCAGCCTCAGAGCAACACACAAGCCACCACAGTATGACAAACTGACAGATGAGTGGTGGTAAATATTTAAGTTAGTTTATGGCAATTCAAACAGATGAGTACAGTTTCATTCTCCATGGAACCCACACTTACTTCTTTATCCCAAGAATTTTCTTATCACATAAGCTAATCAATTGAATGGCAACGGTTCTTGTTTCCACTAGACCTGTGCTGTCCTATAAAGCACTCACTATACCTACTTTCAAGGCGCTCTGGTAGCGTTGTACCTAAGGCACTTGACTGCTAATCAGAAGGCGGGCAGTTCAAACCCACCCACCAGCCACTCCTCGGGAGGAAGGTTGGGCAATCTACTTCCGTAGTGACACCGCCTCAGAAACCCAAGGAGGGGTCGCTATGAGTCAGGTCCAACTCAACAGCACATAACAACAACAACAACATACCTACCTTCAGATTAATTAAAAGTAAATAAAATTTAAAATACTAGCCACCTTTCAAGTGCTCATAGCCTCAGTGGCTAACACAGATATAGAACATTTCCATCATCATAGAAAGTAACTAGACAATGTTACTTGAGGCAGACAACTACTCTACTGTTCTTACGAGCCTGGAAAAACTTGGGCAAATTGCTCAATTAAAACACACTTACCTACAAAGGTTATTTGGCTGAGGTAAATGGCTACTGAACCGAACTTCTCCTGTCATCTCTTCACATGCAAATATACACTTTGGATCCTTCTTCTTAATCTTCTCATGCCTATAAAACAAAAGCTGTCAGCTGATAACCTGATTCTGACAAACACTCTAAGATTTACTGCCATCAGACTTTATTCAATGTGTATTTTAAAAGATAACCATACCTAATTAGAGAGAAAAATAAAAAAATTCCATTCCCATTAAGCATGCCAAAGTTCACTTCCATTTCTTACCAGGTAAATGGCTGGAGATGATGCAAAAAAGGCCTATATCCAGCAATACATTCAAACACCATGGTCCCAAAGCTCCAATAATCAACAGTGGCTGTGTAAGGCTTATTCTCAAAGAGCTCTGGGGCCTTGAAAAGAGAAGATGCTTTAAACACCAACACTGTATAGAAAAGAGTACTTTATGTCTGACTACTATATACATGACCAATGAGACTCGTACACACTAAAATTCAAAGAAATATATGTCTCACCAGATACTGCAGTGTTCCCACAAAAGATGTACATAGACTTCCTTGATCAACATCTTTGGCATATCCCAGATCAATTATTTTATGCAGTATCTATAAAATAATATGACAAAGTATGTTTTAAATGGTTGAGAAATCTGAAAAAGAAAAGCTGTAGAGAAAATGCTGGTAAAGAGCTTAGGCTCTGGAGTAACAAGTTTCAATTATGAACTCCACCACTTACTAGCCATGGGATCTCGATTGTTACTTAACCTCTGTTTTCTATATAATGGAACTGCAAACAAATTAGCAGGGTTCAATGAAATAGTGAAGGTGAAGAGCTTAGCACAGTGACTAGCACATGGTAAAAATTAAATACAGACTGGCTATTAATTTTTATTTTGCTATAGTCAGTCAGAATAAGCTTGACCCATTAAACTGGAAGACAGAGGTTAAGGGTAACTTCCAAACTTGAAGAACCATCTTAAAGTTGATCAAATGTAAGTAAACACCTCTCTAACTCCACTCCATTTCAAGAATGTCCTGAAATCTTTGGAAATAAAAGAGAGAAATGAAAGGTTCCTAAGAGAAGAGTGTCACCAAAGTTCCATCACCTCCAACTGCCCACCAATTTCACTAACTAGTCTGCCAATTCAATTCAACACTGAAAGACAGGTAAGATTGGAAAAACCAATTCAAGGTTAAGACTCTTAGTTTTAAGTCTTTACTGAAATGGAACTTTCATGCTAGAAGCAAGAAAGAATTTGAATCATTCTGATAAAAACCAACATTTCAGGAGTCAATTTACAATTTCCAGTTATTTTCAAGGATTTATTTAGGATTATATAGAAGCCAGTACTTTAGGGGAGGAAAATGGTATTAAAAAAAAAACACACATTTTTTTTCTTAAAGCTGACTCACAATGTGTGTGTATATTGTGTGTGTGTAGATGTATTTCATAAGAGCAAAACAGTAAGGAGTAACAAATTATTTACTCACTGCCTACTATCTCTGATAAATATTACGCTGGAAAAACAGAAGTTAAATAAGACAGGTACAGTTCCTTCTTTAATGGAGCTACCATTTAGCTGAGAAGGAGACAGCTTAATTTACAACTATAGTGCAGTGTGGTGAGGACTGGGATAGAAAAAGTATAGAGCGCTGTGGGTACAGAGCAAAAGCACCAAATCTAAAAGACCAACCACATCAGGGAGACTATATTCAGTAGGTATTCTGGAGCCACTCTGACAAGAATATACCACAAATGGGATGGCCTTAACAAACAGGAGTTTATTTTTACAATTTGGAGGCTTTAAGTCCAAGTCCAAAGTGCCAGGCTTTAGGGGCTGGGTGAAAGCCCCTCAACCCTGGAGTTCAGCTCTGCCTCCTGCTCCCAGCCCAATGAAGCTAGAGGCATTTCTTCACTCAGACAGCTGCTGGCTGCTGGGGCTGAGAAGCCTCAAAATTGACAAGTAAAAAGGCACAGTCCTGATGTTACCAAACCACACACGGCAGGCCGTTAACCTAAGTCCACTGTAAGTCCCAAGGTCGGCAGAACATAACAGGTTGCTGAGCAATGACACAGCTGCATGCAGGGTCCAAGCGTGTCACCGGCTAGAGACCATTCCCAAAGCTGCTGCTTATATACGGAAGCAGACCACATACCCAAAGCAGCTACTCAGCTGCTTGTGGTAGATCCCATCATGGAGTTGACTGCCACTCTCATCATGGGGAGTAACTACCACCAGCTGCCCAGCCACTCAACCAGGTCCAGCCAAGATGACACACAAACATAACCACACAAGGAACATTTCTTCAAGTTTTACCTACCTTCCCACCAACATCCTGAAGAACTATGTTTTCAGGTTTTAGGTCACGATGTATAATTTTGTTTTCATGCAAATATCGAATCCCAGACCCTAAAGTTCAAAATGTATTTAGAGGTAATAGAAAACACTGAGTTAAAAATAAATTCATTTCACATTTTGTACAGATCTGCTGACACTCAACTTTACACGGACCATCTTAACTACACAACTAATGATATTATAAGGTTATAAAAATTCAGATTTTTCTCACAGAAAATCTGGTAAAGTTAACTAATACTACAGAATTAATTAAAATGTATGCTCATTTAACTTATGAGCATTAACATTAAAAAGAAATGAAATAAGCAATTGAGAAAATCCCTATATTTACCCTTATAGCCTTTTCCTCCCACTTAAATCAGCCTCTTCAACTAGACCTTGGCCCCATGACCTAGAAAAGAAGCACAACTAAATTTCTTGGCTTTTGATCTTCCTCTAAGGGCTTACCAAAATCAAACCTATTACTGTCGAGTCAATTCTGACTCATAGTGACTGTATGGGACATAACAGAACTGCCCCATAGGATTTCTAAGGCTGTAAATCTTTATGGAAGCAGAGTGCCACATTTTTCTCCTGTAGAGGAGCTGGTGGGTTCAAATGCCAACCTTCCAATTAGCAGCCAAATACTTTAACGACTGCACAACTAGGGCTCCTTCTCCAAGACCCTATGTACTGGTTATTTTGGGGATTTTTCAAAAGTAATTCTGATTAAACAGAGATTGTCACCCTAAGAGAAGACTTTGGAATCTATACCCAAAACAGATGCAATTCTACTGTAAACAAAATTACTGTGTTAATGAAAGAGAGTAAAAATTAATAAGGTCATTTTACACCATTCTTTTGACAGCAACCAGAGTATCAATTAACCAAAGATAAATGCCTAGCCGAAAAAGAAAAAATTTAAATATCTTAATTTTAATTTAGCATCAATATTGTTTTTTGATTTCTTATAGATGTTAAAAAAAAAAAAAAAAATCTATGCTTTGTGTAGTATAACAACAATTTTCTTTAATTCCCAAGTAGTAAGAATACAGAATCTTCTAAGGACCAAAGGGGCATTAAATTACAATGATAATTTCATATAGATTACATACCTATATCACTAAGTAAAGAAAGTATCTGGCTTTCTTTAAGTCCACAGCAATTTTCTGGTTTGTTGAGTAGCTAAAGAAAAAGAAAAAGAAGTTTAAAAATGTGTATGATCGATATTGCTGGGCAAAAATAGCTATATAAATTAATGACTATAAGCTAAGAGAATATTCAAATGAGAAAATAAACCATTATAAAAGAAAACAAAGGAGGGAAAAAATGATCAAATCTATACTGAGGACATGCCAATCCAATATGTACCTTACTGATGACAAAGCTCATAAAAGTAAAGAAAAAGGGGGAAAAGTGTGAACTTGGTTAAAAAAAAAATCTCAGATATAGATAAAAACAGCCACATGGGAAGATTCAAAATGAGATGTGACTAAAAGATTTGCAATAGATAAAGTAACTTTTTTATAAGCACCTTAAAATGAATACTGACATATTCATCTAACATCTATTATACTGTTATAAATAAACAAGCAAAAAAATATATGCTCTAAATCAAAAGTTGGCAAACCTTTTCTGTAAAGGGCCAAACAGTAAATACTTTAGGCTTTGCAGGCCATATGCCACTCTAACAGGAAAGCAGCCTAGATAATACGTAAAGAAATGATCATGACTGTACTACAATAAAATTGTCTTTACAAAAACAGGGTCAGGCTGTAATTTTCTGACTCTTTTGTTAGCATACTGAATGTGATTCTGCTAAAATTCATGATTTACTATCTCATCATCTCAAAACATCCACACTACCTTCCGAAGATCTCCTCCAGAACAGTATTCCATTGCTAGAAGAGGCACACCATTAATTAAAATATTCAATTCCTCAGGAACATCACAGGCCTTTACAACATTAGCATGGTTCAACCTAACCAGAAAGGGAAAACATGATGAAAAATTTGAAAGGGCACTGGGTTTGAACTGGTAGTTAACTGGGGACGGGGGAAAGGGTCACTGTACTTTCTTACTTATGTAATTAAAAATTCATACTTTTTAGGAAATAAAATATAGACAAAAATACAATCACTAAGGAGCTCTGGTA
>NW_006921651.1:6738761-6761511 GCF_000298275.1 Orycteropus afer afer | reverse complement strand
AGGAAGGTTGGGCAATCCTACTTCCGTAGTGATACTGCCTCGGAAACCCAAGGAGGGGTCGCTATGAGTCGGGGCTGACTCGACGGCACATACCAACAACAATACTACTATTACATTTTTGTGTCAAGCAGTATTACAAGCATTTTACATATACTAATTCATTTCTTTGTCATAGTAATCCTATTATAGAGATTGATACTCCCATCCTGCACAGAAGTTTATTAGTCATTACCAGGGGTAAGAGGAAGGAGAGAAAAGAGGAGCACTGTTTCAGAAGCACTGAATATACATTAACAGCAATGGAAAATTTGGCAACAAATACAGGTGATGGTTGCACACCATGATTAACATAATCAATGTTAATATAAAAATGTTGAATTGGCAAATGTTAAGTTATACATATTTTTACCACAATGGAAAATTAAATATAAATAAATACTGGATTATACTGTATATTATTTTCCAACTTAACAATATATCAACCCCATCATCATCATGGAGTGGATCCCAAAACTGGAACAGATTCTCAGGTCATAGGGACCTGAAGAAACAGAATTTCCAAGAAGGGCCTGAGAGTCTATTATTGTCAACAAGCTTTCTTAATGATTTTGCTCCACAGCAAAGTTTGAGAACCGTAAGAGTGGAGAACAGGCAATGGAGTTAGAAAGCAACACATCCACTCCTGACTCTACAAAACTACTAGCTATGACTATGAGCTTCACCTTCCTCTTCTATTTCTCAATAATAGAGGTGCCATGACAATTAGAAGAATTACCTGTAAATCACTTAGCACATTACATGTAGAGGCTTTAAAATATTTACAAATTATTTGATAATTCTCTGGTCAAGAACTTAATCCCCTTCCCCTTGAGTATAGGATGCACTTAGTGACTCATTTCTAACAAAATGAATGTGGTGGAAGGATAGAGTACAACTTCTAAGGGTAGATCATAAAAGAAATGGCAGTTTTCATCTTGCTCTTTTCCTTAGTTCACTTGCTCTGGGTAAAGCTGGCTGCCATGTTATGAATATTCAGGCCTCCATATGCAGAGGCCAACTTGGTAAGGAAGCAATGCATCTGGCTAATAGCCACAGAAGTGTTCGGACAAGGATACTCCAGCCCAAAGCCTTTGGATAACTGCAGCTCCAATCAACATTCTGATACTTCTTAGGAGACCCAGACCCCAGAATCACCCAGCTAAGCCACTCCCAAATTCCTAACCCATACAAACTGTACGATACTAAATGCCTATTGTTTTGAGCCAACAAGTGTCCACATAATTTGTTACAAAGCAATAAATAAATACACTATCTAACAAAAGCAGGTAAAGAAATGGGGAAGTGGTTTTTATTTAACTAGGAAGAATAATAGATGGGCATTGTCCAAGATTCAGAAATCAAGATTCTCACCCTTGGAGATCTAATTCTAACAATACCCAGCTGACTTATTTTTCCTTTAAAAAAAAAAAATATTGTGGTAAAAATACATATCACAAAATATATGCCATGTCAACAATTTCTACATTTATGATTCAATGACACTGGTAACATTCTTCAAGATGTGCAACCATTCTCTTCATCCATATTATTACACCATTATTAACATAAACTTGAGGAGTTCTACGCAGAAACTTCCCATTTCTCCCTCCCTGCCATCCCTGATAGGAACTCTAGTGGTGTAGTGCCTAAGGCATTTGACTGCTAACCAGAAGGTGGGTATTTCAAACCCACCAGCCACTCCCCGGAAGGAAGGCTGGGTAATCTACTTCCATAGTGATACCGCCTTGGAAACCCAAGCAGGGGTTGCTATGAGTTGGGTCCAACTCAATGGCACATAACAACTACAGCGATCCCTGATAACCACTAATAATCTCTGGTTTCAATATATTCGTTTATTTCATATAAGTGAGATCATATAACATTTGTCCTTTTGTAACTTGTTTATTCACTCAGCATGATGTTTACAAGGCTCATTTATGTTATATCAGGATTTCATTTCTTTCTATGGCTGTGAAGTAGTATTCCATTGAGCCCTGTTGGTGCAGTGGTTAAAGTGTTCAGTTGTGAACTAAAAGGTCGGTGGTTCAAACCCATCAGCCTATGAGATAAAGATGTGGTAGTCGGCTTTCATAAAGATTTACAGCCTTGGAAACCCTATGGGCAGTTCTATTCAGTCTGACAGGGTCACTATCAGTCAAAATCAACTCAATGGCAGTAGGTTTTTAGTATTCTATTGTGTGTCCATAGCACATTTTGTTTATCCATTTATCTGCTGATGGAAATTTTAGTTGTTTCCACTTTGGGGCTATGGTGAAAAGTGCTGCAGTGAACAGTGGTGAACAGGTTTCTGTTTGTGTTTCTGCTTTCACTTCTTCTGGGTATATACCTATGATTGGGATAGCTGAGTCATATTGTTCAACTTTTTGAGGAACTGCTAAATTGCCTTCTAGAGTGAGTGTACCATTTTACATTCCCACCAGCAATGGATGAGGGTTGAGGGTTCCAGGTCCTCCATAGCCTCACCATCACTTGTTATTTCCATTTTTTGATCACTGACATTCTAAGAGGCTTAAGGTGGTATTTCACTGTAGTTTGATTTGCACCTCTCTAATGGCTAAAGACTGACTTTTAAAATGGAAACTTCTAAATCATAATGCTGTGTTATTATTTGAAATAGAACACATATTTAATAGAGATAGATATGTTCCCAAGAAGATCCTGAGAAGAGTGGATTTCAGGCCTCCTCTGTGATGACATCTGGCTGGGCTACAGGACTGGGGAAAGGTAAGTCATCAAATACACTTACTTCTTCATGATCTGGATTTCGTGGCACCATCGTTCTCTGTTTTTAGTACTTAGTTCTAGGCGACAAGACTTAATTGCGATTTTGTGATCAAGTTCCTGCCAAAATAGGAAAAAAGGATTAACTTAGGTTCTGGTTTTAGTAGCAAGATTTGCTTGCTACCAAAGGAATGTCAAGCTGGAGGAGGAAAAAAGTTAATTCTTTAGCCGTACTTATTAAGCATATTTATCTATTTATTTATGTTAGTGCCACCACTTTGGGTAAGCAAACCATGAGACTATTAAACTAATGATTCAAAGCTGACCTTCAAACACACCATAGTATGAAAACAAAAAGTGACTGTGCCTGATCATATGGCAGACAGGTCTCCTCAGAACACTATCTCATATAAACTGCTAGAAAAATACAAAGACCCTGTCTCCCTGACACACCTCTTTAGACAAGACAACTAATAAGGGCCTCAGCCTCCAGCACCACTAGGATGAACAGGATAATTTGAGGGCTCCCTGGCCTCAACATCAAGAAGTAGTTTTAATGTGACCAAGCCTAATGCAAAAAAACTCCAAAATTAATACTAATCTTAGTATTTTAAATGACAAGGAAAAAAAAATCCTAAGAATGATTGTACTGAAGTTTCCACATCTATAAAATGAAACTACCAGCTCCTATCTATGACTAGTAATTAATTTAGCCACTTCTGACTGAAATTCAACCCATCCTAAAGCATAGTACAGGAACTAGCCAGCCTGCAGCACATTCAGTACACACTGGTGATGCTAATAACACAGTCCAACAACAGCCCAATCAAGGAGGGGAAGCAAGACAAAGCTTGAAAACTGGGAATGTCAGAATGGGGAGAGACGGGGTAGAGATAGTCTATGTGGAGACAAAAGGAGTCCAAGCGGTACCATAGTTAAGCACTCAGCTGCTAACCAAAAAGTTGGCAGTTCAACCCACCAGAGAAAAGACCCAGCAATCTGCTCTGGTAAAGATTACAGCCTAGGAAATCCTGGGGGCAATTCTACTTTGTCCTATAATACTATGAGGAGCTCTGGTGGCGTAGTGCCTAAGACATTTGACCGTCTTAGAAGGCTGGCGGTTCAAACCCACTAGCCACTTCTCAGAAGGAAGGTTGGGCAATCTACTTCCATAGTGATACTGCCTCGAAAACCCTAGGAGGGGTCTCCACAGCAGTTTTGCATAATACTATGAGTCATACAACCATATGTATAGAGAAATAAGGAAATAAGACAGTATAATCTAACCTAACTACACACTCCCTTCAACTTTTGTTTTGTTATAAGCAGGAAGCTATTGTAACTTTGTTCCATGTAAATCTTTACCACTAGATAATCTAGTACAATCATGAACAATGTTATACCCTAAATTTACATATGAATGAGGTAGGAAGCTGTTTCAAAAAGGTCTCACCAATGAAAAATCCTTCAACTTGGTGAAGACCTTCCCTACTGGACCTTTTCAGTGTTCTGTGGGACATTTACAGATAGCTAGCAACAGGAGCTCTGGTAGTGAAGTGCCTAAGGCACTTCTTAGCAAACCAGAAGGCTGGTGGTTCAAACCCACTAGCCACTCCTCAGAAGGAAGACTGGGCAATCTACTTCCATAGTGATACTGCCTCAGAAACCCAAGAAGGGGTCGCTATGACTTGACGACAGTAAACAACAGCAGCAACAGGAAAAAAAAAAAGCTGTGTTAAAATAAACTTGGAAAATACTAAGTTCTTTACTATGGGATGTCTCAGAATTTTTACTATGCTAATGGCACATAACAACAACAACGTGAGTTATCAATCTCCAAAATGCAGGTATATGGAGCACTTAGCCAATGTATTTATATATTTAGCCATAGTACCCTTTTTTCAAAGTATTTCATAGGATCAGCTTTCCAAACACACTTTCAGAAGTGCTACCCTATTCCCTAGAAAGATTACGCTGTCATGCTTCCATACCACTGTGCAAACAAATACCTTCGTTATGTAGATTACCACACTGTACTTCGTTTCTCTCACTAGACAGGGAATCTCTTTGAAGGCAGGGAATATTGTTTTTGTTGATTTTGGTACCAATATCCAGCAATGTAATCAGCTAAATAAACCATCTCATATCCTTTTTCTCTTCCTCATTGTGCTCTGATAGGTATAGATGATCTATTGGGACATGGCTTCCACCCAAACTGAGGATCTTGAAAGCTGTAAACGCCAACCACTAGTCAGGCTTAGAAAAGGAATGATGCTGTTTCCAAGTCTTAGGGCAGAGTATTCCTTCTATCCACACTGCAGGTCCAGTTGTCAATGGTCCAGTTTTGGGGAAAGGTCACTCTGGACAGCTGGAAAGTTCCTAAGGGATTTCTAAGATTGTAGAGGAACCCATGTCTCTTCCATTGAATAAGTGATGAGTTCATCCAGCCCTAGCCAGGGACCCAGAGAAGCACAAAAGCATGTGTGCACGCAGAGGTCTTCTCTCATGGCCAGGCTGATGGGAAGGCTTTGTTAAGTAGGTCACATTCTGCTAGAAGCTCTTGGCTCTGGCTCTCTGAGTCCCTTATGTCCCCTCTGATGGTGAGAATTATTAAATTTACCACTTGTCTAGCTATCAACATACTCGATGCCTTAGCCATTCATCTTCCATTCTCTTTCTTGTCAAGATTTCCTCCTACACTCTAATCTAGAAACCTGCTTCAAGAAGTTTCCTCAGTTCCACCTATCAGCAACATCTAACATTTTAACTGGCCCCGCAAACATTAACTATTTCCCCTCAGGTAGACTCCCACACTCCCACCTCACTCTATGGGTACTCGACCCACAGCCATGAGATCAGATTTCTCCTCTTCACTTCATTTCTCCATTCACAGGCCAAGTACAGGAATTTCAGTAATAGCTTAAGTATTAGTCTTGTCCCATATGGTTTCCCACTCAAATTCATCTTTTACAAAACAATCTTCCTAGCACACTTTTATCTTAACATTTCTTTTTTTAAGGCCAATCACTGGTAATGACTGACGGAGACAAGAGCAATAGTAACACAGCAGCAGCAGCTAACATTTGAGGACCTACTGTTCTACTTACATTTACATATATTACCTTATTTAACACTCAAGCAGACCCATGAAGTTTATATACTCTGTTCTTGGAACTTAAACGTTACGAGCTCTGGTAGCATAGTGGCTAAAACACTTGATTGCTAACCAGAAGGCTGGCGGTTCAAACCCACCAGCCACTCCTCGGAAGGAAGGTTGGGCAATCCTACTTCCATAGTGACACTGCCTCAGAAACCCAAGGAGGGGTCACTATGAGTCGGGCCGACTTGACAGCACATAATAACAACAACAACACGCCCATTTTAGGAGCTCTGGTGGCGTAGTGCCCAAGGCACTTGACTGCTAACCATAAGGCTGATGGTTCAAACCACTCCTTGGAAGGAAGGTTGGGCAATCTACTTCTGTAGTGATATTGCCCTGGAAACGCAGGAGGGGTCATTATGAGTCGGATTCAACTTGACAGCAGTGAGTTTGGTTTTATACCCATTTTACAAATGGCAAAGCAAAGGTCTTACTGCAGGAATTACTAATCCAGGCCTTTAAATGTGCCAGGAGACTGTGAACCCTCTCAATTGGCCAAGTTTGTACCAATGTGCATTTCTGGAGGGAAAGTGTTTATAGCTTCTATTGCTATCTCCAAAGATGCATGACTTGAACACAGTTGTTGACTGCTGCTACAATGCTACCTTCTATTGTTAAATCAAACAAAATCCCTGAGTCTGATGTTAGCTGCCCCCACCAACTTATCCCTGCTCTTCACCTACATACAGTCTCATCTCCCCTTCCTTTGAGAAGCCACTGGTCATTTTCACCAGCTTGTCTTTATACCATTTCCCACACAGAATGGGTCCCTAACTCCAAAGCCTACTCATGTTCTAAACGGCCTATCGCTAGACCCTCCAAGAAGCCTCTTTGTCTCCTTCAGTGCCTGCACTATCACATGGCCTCCAAGTACAAACACGGTACCCGATGCAGCAGGCAGCCCCATTTAGCCCCATTTCCTCACCCATGCCTGCTCCCACATACACCGACGTTCATCTGCCTCACACACTCTAAACTGTAAATTGACAAAGACGCACGTCAAGGCACCGTCACGCTCACTAAACACCTCGTCACATCTTGCTACTCATACCAAAAGCTCCCGAATAGCTCTATCATACACTAGCCCAGGGCCATTATCACACGTTCTTACAGACACAACCTCGGACCCAGTCACCCAATCTCCTAAGCACAATATCTCACCCACATACCCACTGGCCTACAGATTCTGCCCCCAATTCTCAATGACAATCTCTCACCTACTGACAGTCAATAACGTTCCAACAGACGCTCTGACAAACACCCATCACCGCTCCCTCGCGCGCCCCGCCTCACCCGATGCTGGTACAGACAGACGTTCCCGAAGCCGCCGGTGCCCAGCCGCTCCCGCATCTCCCAGGGCCCGCCTGCGCCGGGCCGCAGGCCCGGGGGCCCCTCCATGGGGCGGGAGGGGAAGCGGCCTCAGGCACCGCCGCCGACCCAAGGCCGGTTCCGGGCCGCCCAGACTCGCGCGTCTTTCTTCTCGCGAGATTTGCGTCACTTCCAGTAACTTCTGCACGAAAAACTCCGCCCAAGTTCTCCCAGGCTCGCTGGAACCCCGCTGGCGAAAGGGTGGGGAGGGGAAGAGTGCGCTCCCAGTTGACTCTCTCTAGTGCCCTGGCTTTTTCGTGAGCCCACTTTTCTAAGACCCACGTGTTTTTCCCATTCTTGAAAAATGTAAGATCTCTCCAGATCCTACATTCCCTTCAAATCACTTTCCAATCCCTCCCGTATTTTTCTTTTCAAATTTTAGACTGTCTCCTCCCCTGTATACACTTCACATTTCCCCAGACCCCTGCTACGTATTCTTCAACCCCACCACCCGCTGAACCTGCACGAACAAAGACCCCCAATTATTTAAATATTACAGAATTCGAAGAACTGAATAGAATCCTGTGCTAACAGGCCCACTGGCTTGCTCCTTTCCTGATACGTCTCCTTACTGACGAGTCACAGATCGGTTTTTGTTTTGTTTTGTTTTGTTTAATTCCAAGCTGGTAGGCCCCAAGCTACACAGTCTTCAAGTTTGTCTCAGCATCTTCAGGTGTAATATAGAGGTAATAATACCTACCACACAGATTTTGTGAGGACCAAGTGAAATAGTGTTTGGGCCATAAATCCGTTGTCAGCCAGTCCCGTTTAGACTCATGGCGACCCTATAAAAAAACCACAACCAAGCTCACTGCGACAGAGTCGATTCTGACTGAGCAATCCCCATTGGGTTCCCAAGGCTGTAAATCTTTAGGGAAGTAGATGGACCCATCTTCCTTCCACCAAGCAGCAGCTGGTGGATTTGAACCGCTGACTTTCTGGTTAGCAGCCAAATGCCTTATCCACCATGCCACCAGAGCTATATTAAAAAAAAAAAAAAAAAAAAAAAAAAACACCTCACTGCTATCCAGTTGATTCCAACTCATAGCCACCCCCTTTGGGTTTCCCAGGAGGTAAATCTTTAGGGAAATAGATTGCCCAATCTTCCTTCCACAGAGTGGCTGATGGGTTTGAACCACCAATCTTCTGGTTAGCAGTCAAATGCCTTAGGCACTACCCCACCAGAGCTATATAGGACAGAATAAACTGTTCCGTAGGGTTTTAGACTGCCACATCTTTCTTGTCTGGGCCATAAGTGCCCAACATATAGAAGCAATTACTTTTCTTTTGACAGTCTTCTGGGATCTCTCTCTCTCTCACTCTCTCTCTCTGCTTCTTCGTGGACTTGTTGGATCACTCCATTTCCTAGCACTCCTGAAATATTAGTATTTCTCAGGTAGTCATCCTCAGGTTAAAACTTTCTTCACTCTTATTTTCATCCGTTCTCTTAATTTCATCTACAGCCTATATCCTGAGGGTCCCCAAATCCCTATCACCAAACTAAATCTCCAACAGCACAGGTGACACATCTGTCACAAAGCTTAGGCATCTAAAACTCAACATACCCAAAGCAGAACTCATCTTCTTTTCTTAAATCTGTCCTTTCTTTTCCCAATTAGAGTAAACCATGTTGGGTCCTGGCTGTACTCCCAGAGCCTAGAAAAATGCCTTCACGTAAGAGTTACATATTTGCTGAAGGCCTAAATGAGCTTTTATACATCAATCAGATAACTGCTATAAGAGAAAAATGGCAAAGGTCCCTTCTCCAAACTAGGTTGCTCAGGGAGAAGCCATTTGGTGTGATTCTAGGATAACAGATGGGCCTAAAACCCTGGCCCCTCCTATTACACACACTACCTCATTCCAATCATCATAGGTAACATGAACATAAGACACTTCTTAATCATGGAAAAACCTGTGGATTTTATTTGATATTTCACTTGTTTTTTTAAAATGTTGACAAACACAAGCTTGGACATGGAGCTGGATGACAGAAATGCTTTTAACATAGGATTTTCATCTGAATGTGACTTCTTCCAAAAATTACTCAGTCCTAGGCCTCTTGCTGTAAGCAAGTTCCATGGGAATGCATGAAAGAGGCAGGGAAACAGTCCCCATGGGAGACTGCAGTTTCTTTAAAAACAGGTTGATGAACCTCTGAAGTTCATAAAATGCCTTTCCCTTTGGTTAGTCATCCAGAGTGAAGTCAAAGGGCTCAAAGTCTTTCCGGAAGCGGCGGGCTAGGGTCTCTTCCTCTTCCCTGCTGGTCTGACACTGCCTCCAGTCAGACTTGTCAGGAATATTAAGGATGGCTTCGCTGGCCAGGACCTCCCTGCACAAAAAGCACAGAGAAGTCAAAATGGACAGTTCAGCCCTAAATCCTCTCCTCCGTCTGTTCCCCTCCAGCCGGAGAGCTCTCCTCAGCATCACCCAAAGAAGGTATGCTGACTTTGCTCACACCACTCTCCTGCCCTGTGTGCCATCACTGCCAGCCTATCAAAATCATAACCACTGTACGTGGCCAGCTCAGGTCGTACCTCTTTACTAATGCCTCAAACTCTATTAACTTCTCCTTCTGTTGATCAACTTGGAACTACATCATTGGTACTTCGAGAAGGAACATGGCACAGCAGAAAGAGGGCAGGCCCTGGAGTCAGAAAAACCAGAGATAGACTCCACTCCTAGTTCAGCACATGCTATGACTTGAACAAATGACTTCATCCGTGAGTCTATTTCCTCGTCCATGAAATAAGAATACAGTCGTCCTCCAGTATCCATGGGGTATTGGTTCCGGGGCCTCCATGGATACCAACATTTGCCTGTGCTTAAGTCCCTCACATAAAATGGTGTAGTATTTGTGAATAACCTATGCACATCCTCCCACATACTTTAAATCATCTCTAGATTATTACACTCCCTCTTAGCCTTTAAGGGATTGCTTTGACCTCTTCATTGCTTTTTTCCTCCCAAAATACTTTTGATCCATGGTTGGTTGAATCTGTGAATGAGGAACCCATGGATACAGAGGGCAAAATGTAGTATCACCTACCTTACAAGGTTGTGTAAGAAGTGGAGAAAACAGAGCACCATAGTAGCTGAGATTACAACCTGCCTTAAACTCTAGTTTAAGCTAGATCATGAGTTTGCTGAGGGCCTGGTGCAGTTGGGCACTTAGTGTCATACTGCTCTGACTTGAAATTCCTCTGACTCTCCTTCTAAGGCTCAGGTCTAGATGGGTACAATGGCATACTCTGTTAACAAAACAACTTATCTTGGCCCTCAGGATAAAAATAACTACACACACACACACACACACAGCCACTGTATACTAGATTTCTTTAAATGTCATTGCTTTTTTATTTTATTTCCACTTGTTTTGATGTACTAGAAATAACTCTGTTTCCATATCTGTATCATCCATAGTCTACTCTGAAGCTATAATGAATAGAAGAGTTGAATCCTAATCACATAAATCCTTTAAAAGTCAGAGAACTCAAACTTCAAGTTCTAGCTCCCTAGGCAAACCTTTGAGGTTACTTCGTCTCCTATAAAATGAAGATAGCACTACATTTCTTATACAACTGAAAAAAAAAAAGTCATTTTAAGTATTTCGTTAACTATAAATTGCTATAATAACTGTAAGCAGTATTTTGAAAAATACAACTATCATGAGCACAAAATCATTCAGAGAATTTCCCTTTTATGGGCTCTGTATCATCAATCACATGCCTAAGCCATCATTGCCCACATCTGCATCTGTTGCTGAGGCAACAACAAAAAGATAATGTCATAACATTAACAATGCTCATAACACACTTGTACTCATTTATTAATTATCTTTTTTAAAATGTAGACAGCACATTTACCGGGCTTATGCAACTGTGGTAATCTCTTGGAGGCTTTCCAAAATAATCCAATAAGGATTCAAGGATCACTTAAAGCCCAGTTCTAACTTGGGGGAAAACACAGCTACAAATTACAGACACCAGCATTAGACAGTCGCTTCCACCCATTTTCTACTCCCCTTCATAGTCTTGTCTCTTCTTGCCAGCTCCTCCCTGTTTTTCATCTTTGCTTAATTATACCACCCTGTATGATTTTATAGTCATGTACTCTGATATTAGGACCAGAAACGAAGGCTCACCCAGGTTTTTAAGACAGCACAGAATAATGACATTAAGTCCTCATGTTTTGGGGCCCAACAGGCCTGGCTTTGAACCTACCACTGTGGGATCATGAACAAGGTATCAGACTCTCTAGGGCAGTGCTATTCAACACAGTAGACACTGGCCAGGTGTGGCTATTTAAATTAACTGAAATTAAGATTTCAGTTCCTCAGTCACATTAGCCACATTTCACATGCGCTCCATGTGGCTAGAGGTTACTGTATTGGGCAGTGCAGAAACAGAGAACATTTCCATCATCATGGAAAGCTCTGTTGAGCTGTGCTCTAGAGCCCCACTCTCCATATCAGTAAACTGGGACGGATGGACCTAACAAAGTTGTGAAATAATTCAAGACATATCAAGTTCTTAGCACAGAGCACACACTCACTTCATGGTGGCACTTTACTACCTGGGTCTAGAATCCTTCACGCCAATCTTCGCCCTCTAAATCTACCTCTCAAGTCCAGTTTCAACCCTTTCATGAAGCTTTTCACCAAGTAGAAAGAACTCTTTCTTCTCTGAATGGCTATAAAGTGTTTGTTCCCCAAAATTTGTCATGATATTTTTCACATTCTGCATGCTATTTCTGTCATATATGTAAATATCTGACTTGCCCTAAGACTGTAAGGTCTTTGGGGCAAAGGTGGTTTCTTATTTTGATTTGTATCAATTGTCCATGAAACCTAATACTTTGTTCATAGTACCAATCAAAAACCAAACGCACTGCCGTCCAGTCGCACTCGACTCAAAGCGACCCCTCCTTGGGTTTCCGAGGCAGTGTCACTATAGAAGTAGATTGCCCAATCTTTGTTCATAGTAAATCTAGTAAAAATACATTTGACAGAAGAAAAACATACAAACCTTCCAAACTGCAAAGGAAAATTCTTTTTAATTCTGTGGAAAAGCTTCTCTCCTGTGTCAAGTTCAACATAAAAATATGCTGTTCCTGGCTGTGCAATCTAAAGTAAACAGAGTTATATGAGAACATACAAAAATGCTTGACAAATCTAAAATCCTTGCGTATCTCCTGTAAGCTTTAATTTGGTAAAGAATTCAGTCTAGAAGCATAATGAAAAAAAGAAAAAAGAAGGAAAAAAAAAGATGCAAGTAACTACAGATTCTAAATTACTTAGTGGATCCAGATTTTAAAACACCAGACTAGCAGACATTACCAAAATCCTATGAGTGACACTCAACCTCCTAATTCCCACCTTACGAAAGTTCTAATTTCTAGCTCTTTCCAGAAAGCACTAGGACTTTGCTACAGTACCACATTAACTGTCAGTCTAATCAAAATCCTGTGCTCCAGGCCCAAGTTGTCCCCTGCCTACTTAATATTTTTGGAACGCCTTGACAGCCCTCAGATCAGTATGTCAAAAACCAGATCTTTACTTCTCCCTGAACACCACCCTACCCCCGCCTCACCTGCTTGATGTCGGAGTGCTCTGGAATTTCTAACAGCTCTATCTGTTGCTCCTGAGCCTGAGAAATGAAGGCGTCTTTAATGTCATTGGTAGCACAGCAGCTCAGTGGCACAGGAATGACCTGGGGGCGAGGAGTGAGACGTGAGAACTCCTCTGTGCAGGCCCCAGAGAGGATGCACCTGCCCAGTCCCTGAGAAGTAGGAACTCCATCACTGGGGTGAAGAAACACCCCTCAGCTCAGATACTCCTCATGCCAGACAGGCCTGTGTTGGCCTGTACGTAAGGTCTTAAACTCATGAGCTAGCTGCCATGTGTGGGGAGCCAATCTCTGATGCGGGTAAGGCGAGAGAGAGTTCTTTCTCATCACGCCTTTGTTAGCTCCTACGTAATGTATGTGGCAGAGTCAGGCCCATTTGAAACTTAACCAATGTGCCAGAAAGAAACCACCACAATGACAGATTATCCACAACAGTCTCCACACATCTGACAGCTGCTAGCCCCATGAGGCCTGAGACTATTTCCTGCCTCTAAGCCTTTGCTCATGCTGGGCCACCCCACAAAGCACAGCCTTCCAAACTCCATCTCTCAAGGCCCAGATCTCTTCAGAGTCTTCCTCAACTACCATTCCTTATCTCCACAAAGCACTCAGCATCTGTGCCCTTCACTTGCACTGACTACACACTGCTCTAACCTTTCAAATGAACGTTATTCAAATATTAACATGAACATTTATATTAAATATTTTAAATATTGTAGTAAATATTTACATATTAATTAAAATTCAATAACAAGTTAACATTATTTAAATAAGATAAATAGCACTTAAATATTTATTTCGCAATGCCACAGAGTCCCCTCCAAGCTCCTGGGCAGGGAGCACTGACCTGCAGCTGGAGGTGATGGCTCTTATAATTTCTCTCAAACAGAACACATCGTTTCCCTCGACTCCTGAAGAACCTCCTCAGTGTAGCCTTATACTTCTCGACTTCCTCCACCACCTCTGCTGAAAGCTCCACCACTGACTGGTAGTGTCCAATGGGCAGGACAAGGACATGGTCATCAGACAGGCCTCCCTTGGCCAGGGCAAGGTAGCACTGAAGAGGAAGCACACAGATTGAGACATCTCATGTACTGAGATTCTCCAGGAAGAAAAGCCCGTGCAGGCAACGGGCCTGAGGGTGGGAAAACGTGCTCAGAAGACCATCAGTACAAATTCTCCGACTTCTAACAATCTGATTTTAGAGGTTATAACAACAATGTTCTCAGGTGTCTGCTCAAGAGTAACATTATACAACAAACTGGCATTTAGCTGCAAATAAATTGGCAGCAAATGAATGGGCAGAGGAACACAAGCAGACTTTTTGGCTTCAAACATACCAGTGCCGAAAGGGACTAGAACAACAAACATCTGGTTTTTCCTCCCAGGCCTCAAACTTGAAAATAATTTTTCAGTTATTATCATCGTCAGCCACAGAAAGCTCACTTCTGAATTAAAAATGATCACTGTCGGCCTCCCTATAATAGTATCCAATCTCCAGCTCTCTTGTCAAATACACCCCCTGAGCTCCTAAGAAAGGCTAAGGTGACAGGATTAGCATCCTAAAGCTTTAAGTCACTGACTGATCTCCACAAAATGCAAGCAAACCTGTGAGCTAATGGGGTAGAAGAAGAATGAAGGAGAAACCTCAAAGCCAACAGGTGGAGACCAGGTTCCCAACAATGGATGTCGGCCATTAATAGAAACTATAGATACTTCTGTCTAAACCAGAACATGCAAGACTGCTGTGCCACTCAGATACTCTTTGAAGAGAAGAGCCTGTGATGTACATTCTGGGGTGCCTGAGGGCTCCCAATCAAGACTAAATAGGTCCCTGCTATAGTACTTCCAGTTCTTGCGGATAGCTTCATACATGCCATACTGTACAAGCTGTGTAGGAGAGAAGACAAGCACAAAATAATCCAAAGAAGAAAAAGGAGTCCAAGAGAGATAATCTGAAGAGGGATTTCCTCTAAAAGCAGGAGTTTTCACGCTGGCTATTCTTCTCACTGAGGAGCTCTGGTAGCGTAGTGCCTAAGGCACTTGACTGCTAACCAGAAAGCTGGCGGTTCAAACCCACCAGCCACTCCTCAGAAGGAAGGCTGGGCAATCTACTTCCGTAGAGATACTGCCTCGGAAACCCAAGGAGGGGTCACTGTGAGTTGGGGCCGACTCGACAGTACATAACAACAGCAACATTCCTCTCACTGAAGAGTCCATCCACGGGCTCCACAGCCCGACTGTGCTAGTGCTCCCCCAGAGACAGGACAGTTTCAGTAAGTAGAGCATTAAAAAAATAGATGTAAAAGGTTGACTCATCAGTCTGAAACAAAGGAAAGAGAGGCATTCTAGTCAGTCCACAGGAGGCCACCATAAAGGGTCCTCAGACTGTTAGGATAAATTGAGAAAAAGGTCATCCTCAGAAACCAAAATTAGAACAAATCAATGAGAAATGGATGAAAATGCCTGTTTGCAGAGAGACCACCTGCCAAGAAATAGTCTGTTAGTATTTCCCTCAGGAGCCTTGGAACACATCCAATTTGACTCACACAGGTGATTAGGGTCCAACTTTATGCCTGAAGATTAAGCTTGCTTCTCTCTACGTGAGTAACAAAGGATGAGGCTCTACATAGAGCCCAGAGATAGGAGCATCAAAGACTAGTATTATATAATGTTTAGTATCTGACTAAGTTTGAAATAGACTGATTTTACCATGAGACAGAGTAGTACATTAGGGTTTTCCACAGCCTGAATAAAATCATCCTCAGAGTCATCCAGTTTTTATCTGATTCAGTTGCTTACCAACCATCTTGAGTTCCCAGACACCAACACAAAAAATGTGGCTCTGGGTATTCCTGACACCGAAAGCTACATCCTCTGCTACCGGGCAAAACTGAAAATCTACCACGGCTTATGTATGATCTGAATTCCCAGGTGTATAGTAGAGCTGACAAGGGGCAAGGTTGTAGTCACTGCTTGGTCACAGCCAGCTACCAAGAGGGACCAAGTAGTTGAACCTGTGGGCTTGGGACCATAGTCACAGAAGACATCCAGCTCAACTGGCATAACATACTACACAAAACATTGTTCCACCTCCTACTTTGGCGAGTAGTGACTGGGGTCTTAAAAGCTTGCAAGCTGCCATCTAGATGCAACGATGGGTCTCTCCTCATCCAGAGCAAAGAAGAGTGAAGAAAACCAAAAATTCATGGAAACAATTAGTCCTAGCGACTGGTACACCATCCGATCAGCAGCCTATACGACTATTGAGACCAGAAGAACTAGATGGTGCCCGGCTACCATATCAACCACTTGTAAGGCGATCTATGTAGGAGATCCTGGATAGAGAGGGAGAACAATATGGAAAAATACTCAAAATCATTTGGAGAAAAAAAAAAAGGGGAGACCAGGTTTGCTGGTCCAGTAGAGCCTGGTGGCACCACTGAGACTATGACCCCTAGCTGCCCTTCTGGTCTGGAATTGAACCCACACCTGTGGCTTCTAGCCAGGCAAAAGATAGGCATAGGAGTTGAACATTTACCTGAGGTAGATACACTCCTTGGAGAGAACAATCATGGGAGAAAGAAGGGCTGCTTATGCACAAGGAGACAGCTCAAGGGACAGGAGTGCATGGAGAGAAGGACACAGGGAAGATGTAACTATGGGGAGGAAGTGGGAGGGGAGCTGTTGCATTGTGGTGAACTGTGGTCAATGTAATGAGACAGAGTGTATGTGAACTGCTGTATAGAAAGTGAATTTGCTTTGTAAAATTTCACCCAAATCACAATTTAAAAAAATAATAAATAATAAATTTAGAATAAATAAAAGAAAATCTACTAACAGCTTCAGTCTTTCTTATGACTGGTTAGTGCGAATCAATTCCAAAATAGATCATTCTAAATCAAAATGACTAAGCTCAAGTTTCTGAATTGGGAGTTAAAGAAGAGTATCAACATTTTAAATCCAACCGGGGTATACAAGCAACAGAGGACTTCCCTTGTAGGACAAAGAAAATCCTTGTTTTAAACACTGAGTAATTAACAAAGCAACTCATCATCCCCAAGTAGTATGGACTAAAAGTACAAAAAGTTCAAGAAGCATATCAAAGCATCACCCTAGGAGATCCATACTGTCAGGAAAGAAAGAGGAAAGGAAGGAGAGATCTTATAAGACTGGCTCTCAAAACCACAGGAGCATGGTTATAAGAAGAAGACAGACAATACCTAGTGTCATCAATGACGGAGAAAAACAGGAGCCCTCATATACTTCTAGTGAAGCCACTCTGGAAAAGAGTTTAGCAGCTTCTTAATAAATGAAACACAAAAATACCATACAACCCAGCAACCCCTTCAGGTATACACCAGGCAGCATTGAAAACGTGTCCACATAAAGGTTTGCACATGAAAATTCACAGTAGCATTATTTGTAATAGCCAAAAGGTAGAGACAACCTGAATGTCCATCATCTGGTGAATGGATAAATAAAACATAATACATAAAAAGGAACAGAATACTTGATATATGCTACAACATGGATGAACCTCAAGAATCTTATGCTAAGAAGCCACATCCAAGAGAAAACATATTATGCCATTCTATGCACACAACAACAACATTTATATGTAATGTCCAGAAAAGGTAAACTATAGACACAGAAAATAGATTACTGGTTGCCTAGGTTTGGGCCAGGAATTAAATGTAATGGGCATGAGCAATTTTACTGGAGTGATGGAAACATTCTAAAACTATTATGGGAATGGTTGCAAAATCTGGTATGCTTTAAATATCATTGAATTGTATACTTAAACTGCATATATTTTATGATACATACATTACGTCTACATATGCTGACCAAATAATCTGAGAAGCTGGACTTAAATAAAGTAGAACATGGTATCAGGATTGGAGGAAGGCTCACTAACAGCCTGGGATATGGAGATGACACAACCTTACTTGCTGAAATTGAAGAGGACTTGAAACACTTACTGAAAAAGATCAAAGACTACAGCCTTCAGTATGGATTACACCTCAACATAAACAAAAATCTTCACAAGTAGACCAATCAGCAACATCATGATAAACAGAGAAAAGATTGAAGTTGTCAAGGATTTCATTTTACTTGGATCCACAATCAATGCTCATAGAAGCAGCAGTCAGGAAATCAAATGACATATTGCATTGGCAAATCTCTGTAAAAGAGTGCTTTAAAATATTAAAGAGCAAAGACATCACCTTGAGGACTAAGGTGAGCCTGACCCAAACCACAGTATTTTCATTAGCCTCATGTGCATGTGAAAGCTTGACAATGAATAACGAAGACTGAAGACAAATTAATGCCTTTGAATTATCATGTTGGCAAATAATATTGAATACACCATGGACTGCCAGAAGGATTAAGAAATTTGTCTTAGAAGAAGTACAGCTAGAATGCTCCTTGGAAGGAAGGATGGCAAGACTTCATCTTATTTTGGACACGTTATCAGAAAGGACTAGTGCCTGAAGAAGGACATAATGCTTGACAAAGTAAAGGATCAATGACAAAGAGGAAGACCCTCACAGAGGCGGATTGACACAGGGCTGCAACAGTGGGCTCAAGCACAGCGACAATTGTGAGGGTGGCACGGGATCAGGCAGTGTCTTCTTCTGTTGTGCATGGGGTTGCTGTGAGTCAGAGCTGACTTGATGGCACCCAACAGCACCTAACTACAACAATATTATGCCTCAATAAAATAAAATTTATAAACCACAGATGTCTCCTCCTCTGTAAAAGGTCCATGATAGTAACTCACATGTGTGCCAACGTTGACCACCAAATGCTTTTCTACTTCAGGGCTAGCTAGGCAAAACCAGCAGGGTCCTGGAGGCTGAGCTGCATGTGGAAGGAAGACAAATATTACAATGGTCCAAGCACTACAGCACAAAATCACCCTACAGATCTCAGCCTTGTGTGATCTTTACATCTTGCAAAGACTGGTACAGTGCACTGCCATACAGCTGGGCCTGTTATGCTCCTCACTGGGACACCCCACCACTACCACCATTATCAGTGAAACTAAATCTCTATTACAACAGTTCTAAACTTGTAGCCAATCTATAGGTAGGTCATCCCCAAAAAGACAACGGCATATTGAATAAAGCAGCATGACACTGACAGTAATTTGTAGTGAAAGGATACCTACCAAACTGGATGTCAAGAACTCCAGTTCTAGTCCCAGCTATGCTACTAGCTAGCTACATAACCTTGGGTGATAAATTTACCCTCCAATGGTCAGCTTCTTCATCTTTGAAACAAGAAGGTGGGGGAGAGATGATCTAATAATTCATTGTGCATTTTTCCTCAGCCAGAAGAGGCTCCCTGAGCAATGCCACTTTCAAACAAGTCCCAAAAAATAACATTTATTGCCACACAGAAGAGCTCTGGAACCAAGGTACTCACGAGGTTTGCGAGACTGCTTTGGGTGAGGAGAAAACTTGCTCTCTCTGCCTGTAGAAGAGCGCTTCCTTCCTTGCTTTTCATTTAAGTCAAAGAAGAATTGACAGGCTGCTTCTTCCTGGAATGGCCAAAAGGTGGAAGAGTAAATATTATTCGACTAACCTTTAGACAGTAGTCAGCCTTTCATAAACAAGGAAACATTCCTGCCACATCATGTCTATCTCTCCTCTGAGTCCTTTCCGCCTCATCTCAAAAAAAAACGAAACTCACCGCCATCGAGTCCATTCAACTCACAGCAACCCCTCCGTGAATTTCCACGGCGGTAATGCTACGGAAGTAGATTGCCCAATCTTCCTTCCGAGGAGTGGCTGGTGGGATTGAACCACCAGCCTTCTGGTTAGCAGTCAAATACCTCAAGCACTACACCACCAGAGCGCCCTCTGCCTAGTCTAGGGAAGAAAAATATCTTTCTAATCCTGAAGTCTGGACTCTCAGCCATATTTCTCAATACTTATCCAAGATATCACCAAATGCATCTCTTTGGAAAAGCAAGTTAAAATACAAGTTCTAAGGTGTGATTCTTGCCCAAAACAGAGTAAGAACGCGCTCAGATTCTTGTTCCTTTCTCCCTCAACAGGCCCATAGTGAGTCCTACAAATTCATAGGTCAAATAAGTCTAATTTAGCTTTAGTAAAAACGATGACAAGGCTGCTCATAAAGAAAGGAAAATGTGGGAAAGCAAGCCATGCATGCCAGCAAGGAAACGTGACAGCTCTTGCTTTAGTGGGGCAATAATTAATTTCAGGAAAGTCTTCTTTAGGAACATTTCTTCAGAACACATCTTATTTGACACCAGCATTCATCATAGAATCACAAATTATTGCCACCAAGAACTCAGATCTTTGTCTAAACAGCTCAGAATAACTAATCAGGTTTACACAAGGAAACACTTAACATACGAAACTTGAAACCTCAACAAATGAATCAGTTTAGATAAGGACAGACTTAACATAAGAAACCGTTAACCCTAAACTAGAACAAAGAAAAATTTAAAAAAAATAAAACAACTGAGCTTACTTGAAATCTACAGAATCTTTCTTAACATCACCATGATTTCCCAAGAAGAAAAAGAAAGATTTATATTGTAAGTACTAGATTTGGCTCATATACTGAAACCACAAGAAAGTCTCCACCAGGAAAAGTAGACACGTAACAATTGGGCAGTTCTGCCCAGAAAGCACCACCGCTCCAACAGAACATACCTCAGGGGCAGGAGTCTGCTTTCCTATGGCTGTGTCCTCCCCAGATTTTCTGTACGGATTTTCAGTGACATCTGGAGGCTGCCTTACCAGTTCCGCTGCATTCATCAGTTTCATAGGAGTAATGCTGAATGCATAAAGATACTTTGGAGGGGGGAAAAATAACAAAAACAGAATAGTCTTAAGGGAATGCTATTTACCTAAATGTAATCATCCTATTTTGTTGTAAGATGATATAGAAAATTTCAGAAACCAAGTAAATTTAAAAGCATCCACCCACTCATCTGTGGTTCAGAGAACACAAAGTCAAATGCCAATTTAGCATCTCTGCAGGGGCAGACGAGGGCTGACATAGTTAATGAGCAATAAATTAAATCCCCATCTTCACACAAGTCAGGGTTCTCACTCCGATGGAAGTCCCAGGAAACCTGCTTCTGTCTCTGAGTTCTTTAGCTGCATATGCCTGGTCAACAGAACCACAGCAGTGCCATTCATCTTCCCTAACAGAAACCACATAATGGGACAACTCAGGGTTTCCTCCTTTGACACTATCCTAATTTTGCTATATGTGCTGATAAATTTTCTTATAGAGTAGTAGCAAAAACATAAATATTCTTATAAATTTCTAGAATCTTAAAGTATTAAAACAAAAACGGAGAAGTTCAGATGAGACATGATAGATGACCAGCCTGAGTACTAAGCAGGGAAATGCAAGTCACATAACAATGATACACCATTTTTCCATCTATTAAACCACTGCCATCAAGTCGACTCCAACTCATAGTGACCCTATTGGAAAGAACAGAATTGCCCCATACCATTTCCAAGGCTGTAAATCTTTACAGAAGCAGACTGCCTCATCGTTCTCCCGTGTAGCGGCTGGTGGGTTCAAATTGCTGACCTTTTGGTTAGAAGCCAAATGCCTTAACTACTGCACCATCAGAACTCCTTTTTTCATCTATTAGATTGATAAAACTTTAACAAAAATTTGATACTGGAAAAAAAAAATCTGACGCTGCTCTGAGAATCGCCATACACTGCTGGTAGGAGATGTAACTTGGCATAAAATTTTGAGGTGGATTTTGAATGCCTGCCAAATTTTAAAATTTGCACACCCTTTGAAGCATGAGTTGATATGGCTGCGGCGATCCTGTCCCTGATGGTGAAGCAGTAAGCTAAAGATATTGTGAATGCTATTCAGTCTCAAAAGGGCTGTAAAAAAATAGAAATCTAAAACTTGCTGACAATGAATTGGGCTTAAAGCTTAAAACATTATGGAAAAAAAATTGTGCTTGGTTATCATTTTTATGCATAATGTCTATGGCCTGTTAGAGTGGAACAATACTCTCTGTTTTCCCATCTGATTGATCACTTTGCTCTTCACTGTCTCAACCCACAGTAACCCTGCTTTTGGCCTAAGGAATCAGAGACGTTCTCAGGGAAGTGAGGAAAATAACCTACTTTTCATTCACCTGCACTGGTTTCCAACAGAAAGACAGACTCTGGTATCACTAAGATTTTCCAGAACCAAGAAGGGCTTAGATAAATCCTTGGGAGGATTTTACTATTTCTGCTCAATGAAGTTGCTAAAAGAAGCAAGGCAAGAGAAACATCTAAGGGCAACCTCACGAATATCCATATAGACAGCCACAGGGATATGGGAGAAAACGCACACTGTTTATTTGAAATTTTGACTTTGTTCCACCAGGCTTCTTTCTCTAAACCCTTCTCTAAAATCTCCTAGAAAGGAAACCTGACCTTTCATTACCATTTCTTTTCAAAGGAGTCACTAGAGCTGCTGGGACCTTGTAGATGGGGAGAAAAGATCTGAATGCTGAACTGGGGAAGATGAACATTTATCAGGAAGACAATGATATCAACCCACCACCAACTATGCAAATCTTTACCTTCTTCTTGTCTGGGTTTCCCACATTTGCCAGAGCTATAAACCGGGTTGCATGCTGTGCACTTTCCTGTAGAACAATGTGATTTCTAAAACATTGAGAGATAATAGGTTACCAATGAACTTCACATTTGATTTGCATTTGTGAAATTATGGAGACTCCATGGGGGCCCAAAAAGAGCACAGGACCTCAGTCCATCATAAAACCAAACCAAACTCA
>NW_006921651.1:6722338-6737701 GCF_000298275.1 Orycteropus afer afer | reverse complement strand
GAAGGAAGGTTGGGCAATCTACTTCTGTAAAGATACCACCTCGAAAACCCAAGGAGGGGTCGCTATGAGTCGGGTCTGACTCTGACTCGATGGCACGTAACAACAACAATAACATAATGATTCAACAGTATTGTTACCTCACACCTTCAAATGTTTATAGTCCAATTAGTCGGCTTCAAATTTGGAACCAAACTCAAAAGGAATCAAGGTTTTATATGGCTAAAAATAAATAAGAGAGGCTTATACAGAAGACACAAGGCAAATTCTTCAAGAAGCCAAAAAGAATGAATTGCTACTCACCGATATGGAAGCCTCTCGTAATAGGCCTTTTCCAAAGCAGCAAAATGATATCTTGGTTTCAAGCCTGTGGCAAGACTGGAAACCAAAGCAGAGCCACATTTTTTGGTATCCACTTCTCCCTATTAAATAGAAACGCAATCATTTATCATAGATGTGCTAGTTATCAAGAAATAACCAAAACACTTTGAAATGTCCTTGAAATTTTTATGTGGCTACAAAAGGTATGCAGCAGGATTTGCACAGGGAATTTCATCCTTACGGCAGTCAGAGAAATCTCACACACGTAAGGGGAACTGGGCTAATACAGACACCAAAAAAGGAGCAACTGCTGGAAGCCAGAGGTTTAAAGATAAGGTAACTCCTCAGTACCAGTATCTAAAAAATGGTTTCTTGAAGCCTTTTCTGGGACATAAATCCTCTCTCTGGAACCCACAGACTGTGCTTCTAGAATTTGCTGTGTAGTGTACGTATCATTCTAACAATGCTGATAGTCACAGTCAATGCAGAAAATAAAAAAAAATAAAAACTAGTCTCTGGGCCCCTCGGATGATACAGAATATTGGGCATGGGATACTCAAGGACCTAACTATGTAAGCACATAATCCTTTCTTTTGCTTTGGTCAAGAAAGGTATGATTTGCAGAAGAGCACAACAGCCCTTTGTAATACGAAGCCTGTCAACAGCAGACTGGTTATGGATGGTATCATCCACAACATGATTTATAACTCTATTTTAAGAAAAGGTATTAGCTGAAAAGAAAGAACTTAGCAAAGTCTATTTTGTATTAAGTAAAGCAGGACCTTCCTTTTCTCTTAGTTGCCTCCTGCAGATTTCTGCTGAAGGACAAGGAATTGTCCTTGAGGTTAGTTAAAGTATCTTAGGAACTAGTGAATTATTATGTTTTCTCCCCTTGAATATCTTTTATGGCTATTTATAAACGTTAATCAAAATCTTTCTAGCCCTTCTCCCCACTCCCAATAAAAGCGCCTCATTTTTTCTCATCCTTCCTTGTACAGCATCACATGTACTCTTTTCTCCCTTCCCTCACCCCTTCAGTACCCTTTCTCTGGATCGTCTCAAGTTTTACAGTGTATCTTCTCTGTACTACAGCCAGCACTGTCCCTTGTGTTTATTCTAGGTGAATGATAACCCTGGGTTTGTGGAAGGACAAGATAGCATTGTGCCTTTTGCTTTTAATATCCTCTTGGACAATGCCAAGTATTTTGATGGCCTTTTTGGTCATAGACATATTGTGCTAAAGCTGGCAGGCAGTGATAGGTTCCTTTTCTGGATCAACACTGATAACTCTGAATCCAGTAATCAACACTACTTGTACCTAAAAGCATTCTTATATTTCCCTTCACTGAAGCTCAATCAATGCTCTCTACCCTAACACACAACCTTTCAAGATCTTCCTTAGGCTTATCTCCATCAGCGTAGTAATGTACTCCCCTTGATAGGAGTCACCCACCAACACATGATACATCCTCTTCTAGATTACTTATAAAAACATTAAGATCAAATACAATGGTGAGTGCATCCCAACATTAAAGCTTTCCCATTAGAGAAGCCCTAAGTTTTCAACACTCATGTTTACATCAATTTCCTAAATCCCCTTATAACTGAATTTTTTAAAAATATTTTGATAGCTGAAAAGCTATTACTTGGAAGGGGAAAAATACAATCGCAGAGCTGCTGCTAGCTGTCAATCTTTTCACTGAAAGGTAGGGAACCTTCAAAATACATTCTTAAGCGGAAGCTTAACAGCAAGCACTTGAAGCAGGGAATATAATTTAAAGCCTCATTCTTTCATAATTAAGATTTCAGCAATCTCATCTGCGGATCACGCTTTTTTTTTTTTTTTTTTTAACTGTGATTTGGGTGAAAGTTTACAGAGCAAATTCACTTTCCATACAGCAGCTCACGTACGCTTTTGTCTCATGACAGTGACTAAAATTTCCCACAATGCAACAGCTCCCCTTCGACTTTCTCCCCAGTTACCTCTTCCCTGTGTCCTTCCCTCCATGCCCTCCTGCCCCGAGCTGTCTCCCTATGCATACACAGCTCTTCTATTTTCCCATGATTGTTTTCTCCAAGGAGTGAATCTACCTAATGTAAATGTTCAGCTCATATGCCTATCTTTTGTTCGGCTGGAAGCCACAGGACTTTGTTCAATTCCAGACCTGAGGGCAGCTAAGGGTCATAGTCTCAGGGGTTCCATCAAGCTCTATCAGACCAGCAAACCTGGTCCCCTTTTTTTGTTTTTTAAATGATTTTGAGTTTTGTTCCACATTGTTCTCCCACTCTATCCAGGATCTCCTACATAGATTCCCCTCCGAGTGACTGACAGTGGTAGCTGGGCACCATCTAGTTCTTCTGGTCTCATAGTCATATAGGCTGAGGATCGCATAGTGTACCAGTCATTTGGACTAATTGTTTCCATGTGTCTTTGTTTTTCTTCATTCTTCTTTGCTCTGGATGAGGAGAGACCCATCGTTACATTTAGATGCCTGCTTGTAAGCTTTTAAGATCCCAGTTGCTACTTACCAAAGTAAGATATAGAACAGTAGTATATGTTCTGCCACTGAGCTTGATGTCCCCTGCAACCATGATCCTGAGCCCACAGGTCCAACAACTTGTTCCATCTGGGTTGCTGGCTATGGCCAAAGAAATGACTATAATCTTTTCCCTTGTCAGCTCTTCTATATACCTGAGAATTCTTACAGAACAAACCAATACACTTGTAGAAACATTGTCTGCCAACTCTATACAGGGTCATGGGCATACTCCTCCCTGCATAGACGTACCTAATAGTTCAGCCTGTCCACCCATCTATCTGCCCATATATCAAATGTTTGCCTTCACTGACAATGCAGTACTGTATGTGCAAAAGGGTTCATCCTTGTCTGTGTCTCCTGTGTACCTCTCTGTCTTCCTCTTTCTCAATGCCACCGTGCTGATCACTCACATTTGGTATGCTGTCCTTCTCTTTACCCAAATCAATACTTGTCTCTACCTATCTAACAGTGTTCCTTCCCCTCCCCTCCCACCCCGGTAACCAACAAAGAAAATTTCCTTCCATATATAAACCTTTCCTTGACTCTTTATAATAACAGACTAATACAGTATTTGTCTTTCTGTGATTGACTTATTTCACTCAGCATAATGTCCTGCAAGTTCATCTACATTATGCAGTATTTTGCAGAGTGTACGTCATTCTTTAGGGTTGCATTGTAGTCCATTGTGTGTATGTACCATAGTTGGGTTATCCATTCTTCTGTTGATGGACACCTAGGTTGTTTCCATCTTTTGGCTACCGTAAATAGTGCTGCGATGAATATGGGTGTGCATACATCTGTTCTTGTCCTGGCTCTCACTTCTTTAAGATATATACCTAGAAATGGAATTGCTGGGTCAAATGGTATTTCTAATTCCAACTTTTTAAGGAATCGCCATACTGCTTTCCACAGTGGTTGTATCATTTTACAGTCCAACCAGCAATGTATGAGAGTCCCAATCTGTCCGCATCCTCACCAGCATTTGTTGTTATTTTCTGTCCTGTTGAACTTTGCTAGTAGTGCTGGGGCAAGATGGTATCCCATTGTTGTATTGATTTGCATGTCCCTTGGAAACCCAAGAAGAGGTCGCTATGAGTCAGATCCGATTCAATGGCAGTGAGTTTGGCTTTGAGTTAATGGGATTGTGCTTTCTTAAGATTGACTTTTAGCTTTGGTCAGTAAATAAAGCTTTTAGTACCTAAAAGATTCACAAAAGATGTCCACTGAAAGGTACCAAGAGCTAAAAAATATAAAGAGGCAGGGGGAGCCCAACTTAAGTCAATGCAATTTGCTTTTAAAAATTCCAAATGAACAAGCACTACTCACAGAAGAATTCCCGAAGTTCCCCACATATTTGGGCCATGGGGATGTGAGCAAGATATCAACACCCTTAAACTGGGATGCTGAGCACAGCATTGTTCTCAGGGAAGACACATCCTTGGGACTAAAACTATAACCTGGGACCGGCTCATTTAAGGACTCTGTTCCACTGAGGTACACAATCTGTAGCCCCGAGGCTCCAGTGAAGACACCCTTACGACCTGTGTTGGAAGGAAAATTGAGATGCTTTAGTCAAAATAGGAGGAAAAAAACTGTCATTACAGTGATGAACCCTTCTCCCCTTGCCATCACCTTCCTACTTCCCTGCCAGTCTACATGCTTAAATGAGTGTAAACTCTCCTGGAGCCCCACTTCTGGCTGCAAGTATCAACTAGCAGCTACCACAGTGTTCCTACTCAGTCACCAAGGGAAGCACTTTCCAACCAGCATGCCACTACAGGTAGGTCGAAACTGCTAGAGCCCCTAGGCCAGTTTGTTTACCCCAGAAGCCTTACAAATATTAATGAAAACTGGAGACTCTACATGGACTAAAAGAAACCCAGACAACTGGACAGAAGATGCAATGAGAAAAAAACAAAACAACTGTGGTTCTGAGGCAACCACAGCTCAGAAAAGATGTACCCTCTGGTAGGCAGCAACTTCCAGTGGATGGAAACACTTGGAATCAGCAGTTGTTTGGGAGAAACTAGATTCTACTCTCTTCCAAAGTTATCTCCTTGATTCTGTTCCTTCTTCTCATTCTAAGACATTCCTCCATTTCTCTTTCATCTATTGAGTATCTTCTCAACTGGCTCTTTCCTTTGCTATAATGAGACTGAAGAAAATGGAATAAGCTCAGGCCTCCCCATACAAAATGAACATATATAACAGCTTCCTCCTGTTTAGCTCCTGGGCTACAGTGAATTACTTGATCTGGCTCTTCTAGCCTTGGTCTTTATGACTCCCACCAGATGACTGGGTGGAACTATGCAAATGTGAGGTGCCTGTGGTCCCCCAATGGAATTGGGTAAGTTGTTAACAATGTAAATAAGGAACTTGGCACCCTTGTGGGACTGGGACCATGAAAATAAGGTATATGGAACTCTAACATGGGGATTGGTCAGTTTTGCTATTCACTAGGCTGAAAATGAGCCATCTCAGAGGTGGAAAGGGGGCTCTCACTGCCATTAAGAAAGGACCAGGAGTGTAGCATGTCCTTGCACCCAAGATCCCCATGCTAGACTTCCTTGGCTGGGAGTTGGTGGAGAGACGGCATCAGTAGAGGCAGCAGAACCAAGAGACCGGCATGAGACAGAGCAGCAGGCTTGCCGGCCCACAGAGCAAGAAAGCTGAGTGCCTTTGGGCAGGAGTTTTGCTGGTGGAGCAAGATGCATCTATTGATAGAGCTAAGAGAGCTTTGTAATACTTGCCACAGCAGGGCAGAAGCCAGGCCGAGAGGCCAAGGGTATGTCTGTGGGCAAGGCCATGGGGAAGCTGTCCTAAAGAAAGAATTGTATCCTGAGCGTTCCTGAACTTGAACCTGTCAGTTCCCTAATAACCCCATAATTGTGAATAGTGTCTGTGAGCTGTGTGTGGTCATTAACAAATTACCCACAGAGAAACAGAGTGTGCTGTGGGAGGGATGGCTGGTGTCAAACTGATAAAAAGTTTAGAGGGTGGTACACGTCTGACCTCTGCCTCGTAGGAATCAGCCTTCGGCTACTGATGCTATTCTGGATCCCCCTTCTCTCTCATGAAGTCAGAGGAGGTCAGAAGATGCTGAAGCCACACCCTTTTAGCAGTTTCAAACTCTCAAAATGTAGACACATTCTCTATGTGCTTTACCTCTTAATTAACCCACTTCCTTAACTCAATCTTGTTTCCTCTCCCACCACTCTCTTGAAGGTCACTGATCACCTCAAAATTGCCAATGATCCCTTCTCCTAAAACAATGCTCTCTTCCCTTAGATTCTATGAACTTGACAATATCTTGGCCTCTCCAAACACTCCTCTCATCACCTTCACCTCTCTTTGCCTACCCCCGAGATGAAGATGTTCCTCCAAGGTACTATTATCATTCACCCACCTCCCTTCTATTTCTTCCTTAACAATTTCATTCTCTCCTCAGCTTTATTTTTCACCCTAAGGGGATCAACTCCTCAAAACCTATACTCTTTTAACATTTATCACGTTTACATTTTCTGAAAGAGCTATCACTTCCAACTACACATTGGATGTTCCGCCAGCACGTCAACATCAACATATTCACTAAAGCTCACTGCTTGCCCTCCTTCTAGACGTTAAAGAGTCTATTTCATAAAAATAGCCCACATACCCAGATTGCTCTTTCCACCCCAGCACTAAACTCATGCGGTAAAATGGTTGCCAAGTCTCTATAGCAGTGCTTAATCCTAATGTAGTAACTAGACTGATAACTGCCAGCAGTCAGGCTTGTGTTATGATCTACAGCAAATTCCGATCAAAGATTCCACAGAAGAATACTGATCAAAAGAGAGATAATACAGAACAGAATTTCAAATCCTCATGGATCCAGATTTTCTGGAGCCATGGAGGCTAGATGAACCCCTGAAACTACTGCTCTGAGATAATCTTTAAACTTTAAACCAAAAATATCCCCTATAGTCTTCTTAAACCAAACAATAATTTTGCATGACTAGTGAAAAATGTCTGCCACGAGGATTATAAGGAAACCTAATGGTACAGAGGTCAAAGCATTTGGCTGCAAACCAAAAGGTCAGAGGTTCAAACCCACCAGACACTCTCCAGAAGAAAGATGTGGCAGTCTGCTTCCGTGAAGATTACAGCCTTGGAAACCCTGTGGGGCTGCTCTACTCTGTCCTATAGGGTTGCTATGAGTCAGAATCGACTGCACAGCAGTAGGTTTGATTTTTTTTTTTTTTTTAACATTATGCTATTTTAAGAACTATTTATGTGGGATCAAAGTGACAGCAGCAACCCTAAAGGTTAGAAAGAAACCTTAGGGGACAGTGAGTTTATGTTAATGGGGGGAGGAACAACTCAGAAAAGGAAGGTGAGAATGGTTGCACAACTTGAAGGATGTAATCAATGTCACTGGACTGTACACGTAGAAAATGCTTGAATTGGTGTATGTTTAGCTGTGTATATTCTCAAAAACAACAAAATTATAAAAGTATGTATTTACAACAAAAGAATTTCAAATGTACATCCCACAATTGTGGTTAAAAATAGCAAACAAAAATCCCTCCCTCAACTTTTTGTTTACAGGAGCCCCAAATGATTGAACAAGAAGAAACTGGTTACATGAAGGCCATGGCCAGATATAGCGAATAAAGGTTAAAATGGAAGCAGTGCAGGAGAGAAGGGGGCATTTATAGCAAAGGAAATGCAGATGCTTTCTACAGAAGTAAGAGACCAGCAAAGAGGAAATGTGAAAGCAATGTTGCCATTGTAGAAAAAACAAGCTGAATGATCTAAGGGGCAGTAGAACTCACAGCAGGTGGGGAGAAAACAGAAGCAAAATTTGACAGTAATTTTTAAAACAGCCAGACATTAAGCCAACCCACTGAAACCCACTGCTGCCTAGTCGATTCCAACTCATAGTGACCCTGCAGAACAGAGTAGAAATGCCCCCATAGGGTTTCTAACGCTGTAAATCTTTGTAGAAACAGATTGCCACATCTTTCTCCTACAGAGTGGCTGGTGGGTTTGATCTTTTGGTTAGCACCCAAGTGCTTTAACCATCGTGCCACCAGGGCTCCCTCAGAAATTTAGGGGATGGTGAAAGGAACAACTTTAAACTGGAATTGAAGAGTGGACCTGGAACCAGAAAAAGGACAAAGGGAGCTTAAAAAAAAAAGGATCAGCACTAAAAACTCAAATTGCTAAAACCTTACAATGAAACCAAGAGGTACAGCCAGCTAGGAGTCTAATTAACAAGTGAGCTGTATATCTCTAAATCAAACCAAATTCATTGCCATCAAGTCGTTTCTGACTCATAGCAACCCTGTAAGACAGAGTAGACCTGTCCCATAGTGTTTCCACGGGTATAAATCTTTACAGAAGCAGACTGCCTCATCTTTCTCCCACAGAGTGGCTGGTGGGTTTGAACCACTGACCCTTTGGTAAGCAGCCAAATGCTTTAACCACTGCTCCACCAGAGCTCCTTGTGTATGTCTAAACCAAAACAACCTCACTGTCGTCAAGTCACACTCGACTCATAGCAGCCCCTCTTGAGTTTCCGAGGCGGTATCACTACAGAAGTAGATTGTCCAATCTTCCTCCCAAGGAGTGGCTAGTGGGTTTGAACCTCCAGCCTTCTGGTTAGCAGTCAAGTGCCCTAGGCACTATACCACCAGAGTTCCTTGTATGTCTAATAAGATTTATATGGCAAGTTTATATATAACATTGGCAAGGTTACATATACATGGAATTTCTTTGATTTGAACATAATTTATACCCCGAGTGCTCTATAAACAGTAGTTAAGGAGTTTATCACTAGTTGGCTGAAAGAGTATATGATGGGTTGTGGGGACACAAGATTTGGGGAAGGTAAGGAAGAAAGGAAAAATGTCATAGTCCTAAGGGCACACTCACAGACTTTGGAAAAGAACCCATGTACTTCTATTTTCTCAGGCAATAATGGGATTAATGTAATGGCAGTAAAGTTCATTACAAGCACAAAAGATACCAACTTACCTAGATAAGTAATATTCTCAGCTAATTCACACCCATCAGCATCTTGGAAATATTTTACTGTTTCCTGGTTATTTGCTCCCAGCACATATGTCTGAATAGGAGCTAGTGAGGGAAACAGATAAGACACCGTATAGTTACCAGTCTGCTTTGGAACTTGAGAAATGCCTCCCCACAGACTCAAAGCAAAAGCTGCGAATCTGTGTACTGCCCCCCCGCTGCGCTTCATAGCAATCCTATACGTAGAGCATGCTCACTGCTTCAGGAAATCCTACACCCAACCTTGCAGTCTGAACATTAAAAAGCATCACTAGGCTGATAAAGTGACATATTAAAAAGGATGGTCAAAGTATACTTAGGAAAATATAGATCCTAAATTAAAAACATTAGAACTAGAAAAAGAAGACAAATGGTTATATTCAGTTTCTGCTTACTTTGATGAAAATTATTTTCTAGAGCTAAAGCCACCCAAATTCAAAATGTGAACATTTGGCTTATGCGTAGGCATTCTTCCCAGCTTAATGAAGAGTTCAAAGAGGAATTTCTTATATAACTAACATTACTGAAAAATAACCCAACAAATGTAGGCCTTGAAACTTTGCAAGAAATTATCTATTAGATAAAAATAATTTATATACCTTTCTTGATGCCAGTCTTATATTCCTCCCATTCAGCACTTGGGGTGGACCCAAAGAAATTTCCTACACACAACAGCAGCTAAAATGAGTTTTTTAAACAGATATATGAGATTTTTTAAAATTCAAACAGTATGTAATTGATAGTAACAGTCTCCTAATTATCCTATAGTCTGAAACCAGGTTTTTATTTTTAATCAATATGCAGAATTGCAATACACAATTTTTTAGCAGCAACTGTAGTAGTTACTCTGATTCTATAAATTATTAAATCTTGCCTACTGTTTGTCAAATTCAAGATGGGAATAGGGGACAGGGTCAGGGAAGTGAATTTTCAAAAGCAGCTAGTATCTGAGTGGTCCTCAAATATTCCCAGTCCCATTCTGCCACCCCAAGGCCCTCTCCATCATCCTTCTCCTTCCTTGAAGCATATAGTGATAAGAGAGTCAGACCTCTGAAGAATCCCTCTGAACTAGCAGCCACCTGTAGGGATACAGGGCATAAAAAACACATTTCCTCCCTGCTGTCTTTACTCAACCTTTCATATACGGAGTAATTATCCCCATAGCTAGAACACACCTCCATACTCTGAGAGTTTACAATCCGGTTGACAACCACACAGAACATTTAATACAGAGGTCTTTAGTTCCTAGGAGGTACAAATGATTAATATGCTCAGTGCTAACCAAAGGTTGGCAGTTCAAGTCCACCCAGAAGCACCTTGGAAGAAAGGCCTGGCCATCTACTTCTGAAAAATCAGCCACTGAAAACCCTGTGGAGCGGTTCTACTCTGACACACATGGAGTTGCCATGAGTTGGAATCAACTCAACAGCTGGTTAGTGGGTGAAGCATTTACACAAGTTATCTGACTTAATCCATTCCATACACTGTGGAAATAGATGTGTGCTTACAAAACCCAGCTCCTTAGGGAGGTTGTGCTAGTCTGTTTTCAGTTTTTTGAGCAGTTATAAAGTAACAAGATTCAAATTCAAAAGGTACAAGAAAGTCTACAGTACACAGGGCTCCACTCCCCACCACTCCCCAGCTATCTCAGCTGACAAAAGGAACTCAACCTAACAAAAAAGGAAGGTTTGTGTTCAATCAAGAAATCAATAACGGAGCCCAAACTTTACTTTAGTATTATGTTTGACTACAATAGTAAAATTAAAGTCAGTAAAAAAGAAACATCTTACATCAAAGTTTCCACTTTTCTTCTGAATTGCTCGAACTCTATTAAATAAAACATCAAACTTTCCTTCAACATCTCCACAAGCCAAGCTGCAAACAAGAGAGACAACAGATAAACAGTAAGGCAAATCAGGAAACACAGAAAAGTCAGGTTTCATATATACTAGTCTTCCTGGATGAGACAGATATGTGATCCAGTCTCTCTGGGGTTATCTGGGAGGTTCAGTACATACAAACCTGACTGCTGGGCAGCTCCACCTGGAGTTCTCACCAACCCCTCCAACTCACCATATCTAAAATTTAGCTGATTATTTCCTCTAGCAAGAAGCCAACTCCTCCTCCTTCCTGCCCAAGTTCTGTGGATGGGTCTTTTGCCAACTTGGTCACCAGGAGTCAAAAATCTGCCATCTTGTCACCAAGTCCCATCAATGTCTTTTCCCACAACATCTTTCATATTCATTCCATCCTTTTTTATTTTTATTACTACTATCTTGGTACATGGCTTCAGCCATCCATTCAGCAAACAGGTAGTGGACACCTACAATACACTAAGTACAATATGGCATGTATTATGCTAAGAATAGGAGTCCTTGGGTGGTGTAAAGGGTTCTGTGCTTGACTCCGAGCTGAAATGCTCGTGGTCTGGACCCACCCAGAGGCCTCAGAAGACAGGCCTGGCAACTCGCTTCCAAAAGGTCACAACCTTTAAAACCCTACTCTGCAGACACAGGGTCACCATGCTTCTGAATCTACTTGATGGCAGTCAACAATAACAACATGCTAAAAATATATTAGAAGCACAGAGAGGAGTAAAACTTGGCTCAATCTTCAAAGAGCTCACAATCAGGAAGAGAAACTGTCACAAATTTATAAGAAAAGGGCTATAATAGGAGGTATATGGAAAGTGTGATGGGGTAACGCAAGGTATGGATGATTTGGGCTCCGGTCCTGGTTCTGAGAGTAGGACCACCCTGAGGCTAATGGGTAAGGGTCCAACCTAACTAAAAGGGATCACTTGGGGGCTCAGGAGGCACATGGTGAGGCCAATAAAAGCCTGGGAAGATGGTGGCTCACTGGAGCTTACTGGATTGAACAGTGTGAACATTCTGTTCTCAGACAGGTTAGCAAGTCCCGTGGGGCCACAGCAGCTCTGTGCTGAAGAACAGCCCTTCCCTCCCCTAATCATTGTCCTCCGGTGGAGAGATCAGCCCAGGGGATAAGACGTTGGAGACTTGTCAGAAGAGATTAGCACCAGTAATAGCAGAAACCCTGGGAGGCACATCTGGGAAAAACAGGCATAAGCCAGAAGAAAGCGGAAGCCAGCATCCACTGAACAGAAAACAGCCGCACAGCGCCCTGAGAGGAGTAGACAGAGAACTATAACTCACTAAGGGCTAATACCCTAATACCAGAGACCAGGTGCAGGCTGGGACGGCCACTAGCAGGTCTAGGCAGCAGAAACTCCAGCCAGAGAACATGCAGGGCCTGACTGCTGAGCCTGGATGTCCCCACATAGAGGTGGTCCTCAGAACAGTTCTGCTTTGATTTGTTCCGATGCTGGTCCAGAGGGCTATCCCAAGGCTGCTAGGTCGGAGCCAGACCAGCACTGAAACTGCTGACGCCTAAAACGTGCCATCCCAATGATGTGACGTGACATGATATAAGAGTAAACACTGACTTTCCATCAGGAGGCTGTTATTTAAGAGTGAACAGTGATTGTTATTGTATGCTATCTACTGCATGTGCTAATGCTCTGGGAGTATCTTGTGTGCTCTGGCTCTGATCAGACAGTCGTGATATTTATGGAGGGATCACGTAGTGACCAACCTGTGTATATTGTTGTTGTTATGCGCTGTCAAGTTGGACCCGACTCATAGCGACCTCTCCTCGGGTTTCCGAGGCAGTATCACTACGGAAGTAGATTGCTCCATTTTCCTTCCGAGAAGTGGCTGGTGGATTTGAACCGCCAGCCTTCTGGTTAGCAGTCTGCCTTAGGCACTATGCTACCAGAGCTTCCACAAAAATAAATTTGTATTATTTAAACTACTTGTGGCTGTATACAGGTGGAAGGTGGCAAGAGCTGAGGCTAGTGAGTTGTGCAGTAACTTGTTTCATCATCTCATTTAAGTTTCTCTAATTCTGATTTATATGGTTTTTCACTTCTTACATCATTTTCTGAATGTTTTTGAAGTCATACTGAAACTAGTTTTATCGTATCGTTTTACCACATCTGTATAATATCTGGCGGAAGACATTTTGTCAGCCTGTCTTTCTGGTGTTTTCTTACCCATTTTTAAGCAGAGGAGTGACATGACCATATGTTTGGAAAATGATCTTGTTTCAGTTACAGGTGAAAGATGGTCTGCAGGAACAAATAATTATGAACAATAATACCCACAGGAAGGCCATCAAGTGGGAAGGGGAGACTAGATGAGAAACTTAGAATGATAAAGAACTGGATTGGGGAAGGATGGGAAATGAGGGAGAAGACGGAGAGAATTGTTGCGAGGCTGAGCAATGGGATATGACAGAAGCAGAATCCGAGAGAAAACTAATGAATCTGGTATCTGACAGACTAGAGACTACAGTGGGAGCTCTGGTGGCGTAGTGCCTAAGGCACTTGACTGCTAACCAGAAGGCTGGCGGTGCAAACCCATCAACCATTCCTCGGAAGAAAGGATAGGCAATCTACTTCCATAGTGATACAGCCTCGGAAACCCAAGGAGGGGGTCACTACAAGTCGAGGCCGACTAGACGGCACCTAACAACAACAGAGACTACAGTATGTTTCCTCCGATGCCTCCTCTTCTTTCTATCCATTCGATATAAAGCCATTAGTTTAACACTCTCATTCCCCCGGCCTGCAGAACTACAACTATCTAAAAGGCCTTCACTTGTCTTTCCAGTGTTTTCTCCAAGTTTCCCTAATAGAAACCTTCTTCCTGTAGATTTCATCACCTGCCCCTGCCATTCACACTGCAACTTCCTCTCCTAATAGGTCCTGCACATTATGTCCCATCAAACCACCCAACTTTAAGTGTTTTTTTTCCCCCATCTTTTGAAGCCTAGCACATCCCTGAAGATTTCCTGACAGTCTCAGAAGTCAATCCCCTCTCAAAACTTTAGAAACTCATACAGCACTTCAGAGGAAGCACTGTCACAAACCACTATGCATTTTTACTTGTCTTCTGAGCACCACCTGTTCAAGGAAGCTGTCCACAGCCCTCCAGTCTCATCAGTCACCAATTCCTGTACTTCCTCTTTCACAGCAGTTGCCACATGGTATTATAATCGTTCCTCAGAGAAGTCCAGTTTGTACATCACAGAGTACCTAGAAAGTCATCATCCAATCTGGGCATTTTTACAGTTTCCCCTAGTTCATTGACGAGAGAAAGCTATGACCCCACAGTGTCAACTCCTTCTACCTCAAAACCAAGTCAGCACCAAGCCCTGTTGATTTCATCTCCTCAATAAAACTTTAACTCCTGTCCTTCTCCAAAGCCATCACTCTACAGAATCCTAGTTGCCTCTACTTCAGTTCTAACTTCTCAACATGCAGCCAGAATTGCTTTAAAAAAAAAAAAAAGTTGATCTTGCCGTGATGTGTTTATACATTTCAACAAACTTTTTTCAGGCTAAAGACAAAAGTATCCACCAGGGCTCAATCCTCACTTCCTCAGGGAAGTCGTCCCATTCCTCAGCCAAATGCCCTTATCATGCACCCTCCCGGAGCCATGAACCTTTTTTCGTGATACTTCCCACCATCGTAATTTTACACTTACTTGAATTCTTTGATTAATATGTAACCATAAACTAAAAGCTGCATTAAGACAGAAACAGCACTGGTGCCTTGCCTAGCTCAGTGCCAACTTGCTCAATAAACATTTTTTGAAGGAATTAAGTCCTCTCCTCATCACTCCACCGCCGAAACTCCAAAAGTGAGCCGAAGCAGGGGCCCCATCTATCCTGCCCACCACTATCTCCAGCGCCCAGCAATGGGCCCGATGCTCACGAGTATTTGGTTAATAAACGGGCTGGGGGAAGAAACGGTACGGGAGATGGTGAGCCAGACGCCCGGACGCCTAAGACGGAGGGGACTCCCCTCCTTCAAGGCGAATATAGCTGGGAAAAGAGGCCGGATCCTGGCACGCCAAAACGTGACCGAAGTTTCCCAGGCCCCCTTGACGTTTCCTTTACCCCTTCCTGTCTTGAGAGAGACCCCGCCGTCTTTACACCTGGTTTTAAACACACAGGCTTTCAATTCAAGATTACTCACAGGCGCAGCGGTTTCTGAGCCATAGATCCCAATAACGTGGGATCTGACAAGCTCTGAATAGAGGAACTCCGAACCAGCGATCTAAGAAAAGATGCATTCGCAGTACAAGACGTCAGCGCATTCCAACCAATGACGCTCACTTATCTACGGAGAGCGTCGAGGGGAAAAAAGATTCTCTTACGCGGCTTCGCTTTAAGGAGATGTTAAGAAAGAAGGAAAGTAGTGAAGGGAGGAAGGGAAAAGGACTTTGTTGTTGTTAGTTGCAATCGAGAGTTGATTGCGACTATGGCGGTCACCATGAGGGAAAGGACTAACACGGTTCGAATGATTTTTCAATTCAGGGTAATTTTACAACGTTATTGAGTTGCTAGAATGTTCCCTGCACAATGC
>NW_006921651.1:6715299-6721418 GCF_000298275.1 Orycteropus afer afer | reverse complement strand
ACATTGATGCCTCTGCCTTCCTGGATCCCTAAGCACCAAACATAGGTAGGTAATAATTCCAGGAGGAGAAATTTTATATTATCTTTGCAACTTTTCTGTAAATCTATTCTGGAATAAAATTTATGAAAACTGATCCACAGAAATTGAAGATAAGTGTGTGCATAGGAGTACCAGGAGATGAGATTGAGTATTCAAAAAAAAAAAAAAAAAAAAATGAGGGCCCTGTATGCATGCTGAGAGAGGAGAGGTTTTTTCAAAGAGAATATGAGAAGTCTTCCTAAAGGATTCTGATGTTAGGTGCATTCATGTCACTTTCAAATCATAGCGACCCTGTGTACAACCAAACATTGCCCAGCACTGTGTCATATCCTCACAATCACTGCTGTGTTTGAGCCCATTGTTGCAGCCACTGTTGTCAATCCATCTTGTTGAGGGTAATCCCCTTTTGCACTGACCAAGCATAATGTCCTTTTCCAGGGACTAGTCTCTCCTGAGAACATGTCCAAAGTTCCTAAGACAAAAGTCTCAAATCCTCGCTTCTAAGGATCATTCTGGCTGTATTTCTTCCAAAACAGATTTGTTTGTTCTTCTGGTAGTACATGGCATAGTCACTATTCTTCACCAACACCAAAATTCAAAGGCATCAATTCTTCAGTCTTCCTTATTCATTGTCCAGCTTTGATGTGTGTATGAGGAGACTGAAACACCACTGCTTGGGTCAGGCACGCTTTAGTCCTCAAAGAGACATCTTAGCTTTTTAAAAAAAGATTTTAGAGATCTGTTAAAGCAGATTTTCCCAATGCAATACATCATTTGATTTCTTGAGTGCTGCTTCCACGGGCATTAATTGTGGATCCAAGTAAAATGACAACTTCAATACTTTCTCCTTTATCATGATGTTGTTTACTGGTCCAGTAGTGAGAAAGTTTGTATTCTAAATTTGTGCTGAGTTGCAATCCAATCCATACTGAAGGCTATTGTCTATGATCTTCATCAGTTAAATGCTTCGAGTCCTCTTCACTTTTAGCAAGCAAGGTTGTATCATCTGCATGTCCCAGTGGGTGATGAGCCTCCTCCAATCCTGGTATCATGTTCTTCTTCATATAGTCCAGCTTCTCAGATTTTTTTCCCAGTATACAGATTGAATAAGGATACAGATCTGACACACACCTCTCCTGATTTTGAACCACGAAATATCCCCTTGTTCTGTTCAAATAACTGCCTTAGTCTATGAACAGGTCCTGCATGAGCACAATTAAGTATGCTGGAATTCCCATTGTTTGCAATGTTATCCGTAATTTGTTATAATCCACACCGCTAAATGCCTTTGCATAGTCAGTAAAACATAGGTAAACATCTTTCCTGTTTTTTGCTTTTGACCAAGATCCGTCTCACATCAGCAATGATATCCCTTGTTCTGCATCTTCTTCTGAATTCAGCTTGAATTTCTGGCAGTTCCCTTTCAATGTATGCTAAACTGTTTTTGAATTATCTTCAGCTAATTTTACTTGCATGTGAATATTAATGATACCATTTGATAATTTCCACATTCTGTTGGATCACCTTTCTTTAGAACAGGCACATATATGGATCAATTCCAGTTGGTAGCATTGCATCTGTTTGTTGAAGCATCTCAATTGGTATTCTGTCAGTTCCCAGATCCTTGTTTTTCCTCAATGCCTTCAGTGCAGCTTGGACTTCTTTCACTACCATTGTTTTCTTGATCATATGCTACCTCCTGAAATGGCTGAATGTCAACCAGTTCTTTTTAGTGCAGTGACTTTGTGTATTCTTTCCACATGATTGCATATTCCTTCCATAAGACTGTCCATTTCAAAATGACCAATACCAGTCCATTTCAGCTCACTAATGCCTGGGAAGTAGGTCAGTGAGAAAAGGAAGACTCTCAGTTAGATGGATTGACACAGAAGCTGCAACAATGGGCTCCAACTGGCAACAACTGTGAGCACCACACAGTTTCATCCTGCTGTACATGGAGTTGCTATTAGAATAGACTTGATGACACCCATCAACAATGCTTAGGTATCTATCTCTAAGGATTCCATTTCAATTTTGAAAACTTCAAGTTTTCCTTGATTCATACTTTGTACAGTCCTTGTTCCTATTTTAAATGAGTGTTTGCAGCTGTTTCTTCTCATTTTGGGTCATGCCACATCAGCAAATGAAGGTCCTGAAAGCTTTACTCTACCCACATCATTAAGGTTGGCTCTACTTTGAGGGGGTAGCTCTTCCCTACTCATATTTTGAGTGCCTTCCAACCTAACGGGCTTTTTTAGATGTAGAATTGGGAACCTCTGGCACCTTCCTAGCTGCTACCAACTAACTCTGGGTAAACTTGTCTGTCTTCCAAACCAGATTAGTCAGTCAATACCCTCCAATCATTGATGTCTTTAGTCTGAAAGGAAAATAGATGTCAGGGTCCCCAGACACAAGTAAGAAGATGTTTCCTAAAATGCTTGATTTTATGAATGGCAGCCCCCATCTCCTCATCTAACACATACCTATCTTATCTTGGTCTTTATTGCATTTCCAAAAAGGGGCATACGTCAATTATCCATCCCCAGACATGTGATGCACACAGGGAAGAGACAGGAGGGGCCCATCACATACACCAGGCTATCATCACAACACTCCTTTTTCTGTTTCTGCTCATTCTAGAAGACTCGGCCTAGAATTATTTTAAGATGCTCTGTTATTTGCAATGTTTTGGAAAAGTGAATTACTGACACTCACAAGGTGATAAACTGCAAAGGACAAGTTTGTTTTATTTTCCTTTTTTAATTTAGAGTCTTGTTAATAATACATTAGCATCATTAACAGCAAAAACAACCATTTATACAGTAACTTAAAAGACCGGCCATTTAAGAAAATAACAAAGTATTCAACCACTACCAGAGAAAGCAGGTCCTCTCACTGGGTTCTACTAGCAAGCCCAGGTTTATTCTGAACTTCGAGTCTCTGTCCTGAACAGATGGTGAAGCAGTCAAGTAGAAAGTAAAGGAGTTGTAAGTGTGAGTTCTGAGGGCTACTGCCTCAAAGCAAGTCCAGGAGTAGCCGTAACCCTCCAGTTTACTCCAGTGGTGGGATGTTCCAGCACAGTCTCCTTTTGAGGAGTTTTGACAATTCCATCAGCCCCAGGATTCAGCTCTTACACACCATTCTTATACATTAAAAAAAGACTGTCCCATAGGAATAGGTTTATCATCGCTTCTCCAGCTTCTTGTACTTGGCTTCTGCCAAAGAAGAGGAGGAAAGTAAGTTATCTCTTTTTAAACTGGCTCTTATAAAGAGACTTTTCTAGTTAGCATTTCCAGGAAAATTTCAAAACTACTTATTCTATTTTTTAAAAAAAATTGATTGGCTTCAATCTCATCACCTGTCCCAATGGATCATCAGTGTAACTCAAGTTAACACAAGGAGCCAAGTGTACACTACACACAGAACTGAGAAGCCAGCACAATTTCACTAGGCTCTCATCCTGTCGACAGCACCGCCCAGACAGCTCCCCCAGGATGAAGCAGACCTCCTTGTACTTGACCTACTGAGCCCTGAGCACAGGAAACTGCTTTTGCCTGACGACCCCCAGGCACCCTCTGGGAGCCAGGCTGAAATGCTCAGCAAGTATAAATGTATTTTTCTCCTTTTATTGTCTTATTCCTACACCTCACTCTAGGAAACCAATTTTGAAAGATGTAGAGTTTTAAAAGGCCATCAAATAAGCTTCTTAGTATAATAGATTCCCTTTTTCTTTTAAAACCTCAAAAGCACCTGGCAACATGCCTTCTCCATAGTTAAGGTTCACAGTAACCATTTACTAAATATAAGTGTGGAATGAATTAACAATGAAACCGTTAATCACCACCTATATCAAATCTCAGCCTGCTACAAACCACTCTCTTTAAGTAGTTAGCAATTATTAAGGATGAAAATAATCAATAAATTATATCTAGGATAAAAATAAATTCAACATTTTTAATCGTGGATATGAGTCAGAACCAGTTGAGTAAACACTGAAAGTTACCAGTTTCCTTCTTAAAGGAAAATGAATCCTTCAAGAAAACCCTTCATTTAGCCAGTTTCTGCTTAGTAAAACCTGTGTTCCTAACATTATGAAAGATGCTTCAGTCTGCTGAACCATGATCAAGAGCTTGAGCTTTGTGGTTAAACAGACCTAGCTTAAATATGGCTCCTTTGTGTACTAACTCTGTGAACAGGTCATTGAACCCCTTAAACCACAATGTTCTGCCCTGTAGAATGGGGATGAAAACTGTGTACTTACCACATAGATTATTGAGAGGGTAAAAACATAATACATGTGAAGCACTAAGAACACTGCCTGATACATCACTAAGTACTCAGGAAATGTTATTTCTGTTATTATTAATAATAATAATAATAATAATTTGCTTTCACTGGGTTTTCATGAAAATTAAAAGATAGAATACTGTAGACATGCCATAATGTTAACTGTTCTTATTTAGCTAGAGACATATTGGCAGGGAGTACACTTTATCAAACAAAAATAAAAATTAAAAATTACCCAGTTTTTTTGAATACGCATCCAACTTGTAGGCTGCCTGCTCAAGGGCTGCTACCTGCTCCTCAATTAAATTGATCTGATCCAAATAAGGCTGCAGTCCAGCATCTTTCAAAACAAAGACAAGCCATGTGTTAGCATGGGATCAATAAGGAGTGTAGAAAAAAGGTGGAAAAGTAAGAATGCCAGTTTCTCTACCTAAGAAAGTGTCTCTGCCTAAGAAAGACCAAGTAGACTGACATCATTCTGATCACTAGCAGGGCAGATGTTTTAGAAGCTAGCTGATCAGGGACAACCCTGACCCAGACAAAGTCAATCTCTTTCATAACTCATGTTCTTTTCTTTTTAATTCCTTGCTCCTCCAGCAATCTTTCCAGTTTCTTGAGTGTTCTCAGACAAAGAAAGAGTGCCTTTGGAGATAGTGAACACAAATATAAGTCAAGCAAAAATGTAATCCACCATTCTAAATTAGCATTTTTCATTTACAGATTTTCTGTTTCCAGAGTACTCCTTTACAGACTTCATCATTAAATCAATTCACTAGAATCAGATCACCCCTCCTCTGCCCTCTCCCCTCTCCCTTTCCCAGAATAAACTGATAAGATTAAGATTCAAAGACAGAAATAACCATGCCATCAAAGCATGCTGATCCTCAGAATGGAAGAAACTCACCTTGACTTTGTAATTCATTTTCAGAAAATGAGCTCCCTAAGGACAGAGCCCATGTTCCCACCCCTTCTTCACAGCCCTAAGCACAAAAGGACATTAAATACAAATACAGTTAATTATAAAAACATTACTTACACTTCTGGTTTAAGTCTTTTAAGTTTCTACTAATATTTATAGCAATATCTTTCATTTCAAGATACTTCAAGCTGGTGAGCTTATTCATATTTTCCAGCAGCTTATAATCTTCACTGGTGGCTTTAAAAGAAAAAGAAAATGGAATGCCTTTTAAGATTTGTCTTGGATCACTGGAATATGAAATTATAGGCCAAACAGTAGTTTGAGGAAGGACCTAGGGGCTATCAGAGAAGTAGGCTGCTTCTCATCTATGACATGTATAATCAGTCTGTGTGCTTTGAAGGTCTAAGTAGAAACCCAGGCAACCATCAGCAAACTATTGAAACCGAGGAAGATTCAGAAACCTCAGGTTCATGGTTAGAAAGGGAAATCATCAAGTCACATGTTAAGAAAAGGGTAGCCAAAAAGTCTTAGTATCTCAGCTTCTACAACATGAAGACATGTATTTGGGGGGATAGCATTTAAAAAAAAAAAAAAAGGATACCATAAAATAGGACTTTACCACTTCTCAGTAACTGATTTACTATTGTGCGTAATTCTATATTGGATTTTATACAGTGACTTCTCCAAACCATGTGATTGGTCCTCAAATCCTCAATTCCCATGCGAACTCAAAGCAAATGGCCTCTACTGCAATTTCCTGAAAACAAAGTAACCCTTGTTTGTTTAGAGACTGTTCTTGGTAGCAGGAAGAATATGGATATGGTGGGGGAGAGGCCAAAGACAGATGAACAAACAGTCAATGAGAAGTGATGGT